>NW_025048756.1:900000-1027500 GCF_018831695.1 Puntigrus tetrazona | reverse complement strand
CCTAAACCAGACTTTTATTTTGACGGGTTTACAGGAGGACCTTTAAATCTAGCCACTGTATAGTATATGATGATAGTTTTTTACATCCTCATTTAGTGAGATGGCAGATGCTGATAACACTGTGAGATATGTGCATCTCAGTATGCGTGTAGTAAACAAAACTCTGTGTTTGTGCTATTCACATACAAATGTACAGAGACACACAGAACAAGCAGGTTTCCTATTTAAATAGTTTTTTTGTTTCACTATTGAACAAGTAAGACGGCGCCTGTGTACATGGCGAGCCGTTTATTACCTTTTAGTGTTGGTTGTTTTTATGTACCTCCTGTTCATCAATTATGTGGAGTCTCTCATTTACGATCGTTTGACTCTAATGGATATTCAAAGTTCGTAGCCTTCTTGGACATGAATCTGAGCATTTTTGCTGACCACACATATACGGCACTCTCTTGGACATCCCAGTTTTCCCATGCCAATTGCCAAAGTGTCAGAGAAGACACAGGAAATATGAAGGTTTGATCTTCAAAATAAAGACCTTTATGAGAGCTGGCTGCCAGACTGTACTCAGCTTTTGGCCCTGATCACGGACTTTGATGTCAGACCACTTTACAGTGGTGGAGCGACCAACTCCAGTGACACATTGGCGTACGCCAAACACAACAGACTTTCCTTCACCTGCTTCAATTTTGCTCAGACAGAATATTCCCAACCTCTGATTATTATCCGGCCATGCCGAAATGTCAACTGAGAAAAGAAACTATATCTCAGCCTACTTTTCGCTCCCCAAAAATAGTGCTGATCAACGCTCGCTCACTGATGAATAAGACATTCATCCTTAACGATTTCATTACTGCTTGCGACCTGGATTTTTTTTATTCTTCACTTAGACCTGGGTGAAGGTAGAGGACTTTGGTCCATATTCCGAGCTTGTTCCAGCTTACTATCACTAATACAATGCTCCACGATCAACAGGCAGAGGCGGTGGGCTAGCTATCATTGTTAAAAATCTTTTCAAACATTGATGCTATTATCTTCTGCCTCCTTTATGAGTTTTGAAGCCCAGATTCTAATGCTGAACTGGTCTGAACCTGTGGTTTTAGTTTTAATTTATCGATCAGTGCATATAAAAAAGTTCTCTGATATGAATATCTGTTCGTATTCTTCTTAGGTGATTTCAATGTCCATATATGTTGCCCCTCTAAACACTTAACCTATTGAGTTTTTGAAGAGTACTGACTCTTAACTTACTACAGTGGGTGAATCATCATGCAAAAATGCATGGTCACATTTTGGAACCAATTTTGTCATATGGTCCATCTAAAACTGATGTTGAAAATGCTGATACTGCTATCTCTGATCACTTTCCTACTGGATTTAATCTGTCCCTTCTTATTCTCTTCCTGCCTCTGATGGTACACTGATGGATAGTTTGTGAATATCTGAAATTGGATGTAGGATTTTACCAAATTTTATAATGAGGTTAACCCTCATTTTGAGTCGTAATAATCTGATCTTGATGTTGAAAGGTATTTTACTGTCTTAAATAATGTCTGGATAGATATTTTAAACCACACAGCTCCCTTTAAGTTGGAGCAGTGGGTTGATTGTAATGTTCATTCCTTGAGACAAATTGTGGATTTCTAATAAAATCAGAATGTTGTACACTGTACACAATTATTAGGCAAGTTGTATTTTTGAGGATTAATTTTGTTATTGTACAACTACAGTGCTCTTGGTCAAACCAAAATGTTAACAAACCCTCAAACATAAACAATTAAACAGTAACAGTGAAATTTTGGCATTCTTAAGAGAATATCTACATGTACACCATTACTAGGCAAATATTAGTGTGCAGAATTACTATGCAACTAAATGAAAAACAAAGATTTTCCCATCTCACTTGTTCATTTTCACCGGTTAACCTGAGAATAATAAAACTTAATTTACAAATGAACTTCTCAAATTTCAAAAAGAAACCCTCAGTTGACTAATATAGCCACCCTTCTTTTCGATACCAGTCACAAGTCTTCTAATCACAGAGTCAGTCACTTTTTATGCAGCCTCAACCACAACCTACCAGACACTGTTCAGAGAAGTTTACTGTTTACCTTGACTGTAAATTTCCTGCTTAAGGCCCAAAAGTTCTCAATAGGGTTTAAGCCAGGTGAAGAAGGGCGCCCCAATATCTTAAATATTTCAAGAGTGCTGCATCCCTGTGAAAGACTTTTTACAATTTTTGAAAAGAAAAAAAAAGAAAAAATCTATATTTTGGCCCATTTTTCCATTTCATGCACACCTTAGGCCACACCCTCCCTCGTTACACAAATACACATCAACTGATATGCATTAAATCCAATAAGCATTCAAGTTTGTACAGCTTGGAGTTGGAAATTATGGATAAAATTATGATATTGTCAAAATAATCACTTGCCTAATAATTTTGCACACAGTGTAGCTGAGGGCTCAGGTTCAGGTTTCTGAATATGAAATACTGTCAGAAAAAACTTCTCCTGTCCTATAGACTGCTTTTCACCCTGTATCCCTTCATTAATACTGAAACTCAACTGAAACAGTCTTTTAGTTCTAATGACATGATACATCCTTATTATTTGAGACGTTATTTGATGTTGTCAGTCCTGGGCTAGTGTCACTATTAAACAAATCTCTACTTGAAGGAGCAGTACCCTCTAACTTAAAAGTGCCACAGTCACACCTGTACTAAAGAAACCCTCACTTGATACTCCTATGTCATAAAATTTTCACCCAATCTCTATTTTCCCATTTATTTCCAAGATTCTTTCCAAGACTTTCACAGCTCCAGAACTTTCTAGACGACAGTCTGATTCTTGAGAGGTTCCAATCAAATCATTGCTTAGCACTGAAACCACTCTTGTAATGATATTCATATGGCAACTGCTTGATTTGTCCTCTGCTTTTGATACTGACAATCATGTGATTCTTATCTCTCAGCTGGAACACTATCTCTCAGCTGGGGTTTGCAACTTCAGCTACTACCTTTGAGAGACAACTGATCTATGATCACTAAAGCAACTTTCGGTGTGAGAGTTAAAAAAAATGTCATTGCCTTCAGGCTTCACGTTGATTGGTCGGACTTATGACTTCCAACAAAATCAAATGCACTGTGGGTGGGGACTGTTATAGACCACAGAGTGGTGAGTTCAAACATGCGCATCAGTGCAAATAGCGTATTTCAAAATCTAATTATTCTATTTGGCATACTGGTTTTGAAAATGACAGATACCGATAATCATGAAAATGCTTAATATAACCACCAATAATCGGCCAGACCCTAGTACAGACAGCACAATCTGAAAAATTTGCATTGTGCCCCAAAATTTGTTTTTATTAATATGACCTAGCTTTTTCTATATAGGAGTCCAAAGCTGACAACCTAGGAGAAACGATTCACAGGATAAAAATACAGATTGAAATTGAATATATTTGAGATCTAACTACATGGCAATGAAAAGTCAGAATTGTGAGAAAATTTCACAGCAACCTTTTTAGTGGTGGAAACAAGTAAAAAGTGTAAAATGTAAACAGAAATCAGTGTTTAAAATTGTGAAATGACTCAAAATTCTAAAAGGCCTAAATAGGTGTCCGTGAACTCCAACTCACCTTCAATTCCTGACCACCAATGCATTTCTAGAAAACAACATGGAAAAATCAATTAATCAATTTATGACCATTACTTTACTCTGTCCAAAACTGTATATATATATATATATATATATATATATATATATATATATATATATATATATATATATATATATATATATATATATATATATATATATATATATATATATATATAAAAATATATATATATTCAAACACTAACCAACTTCTTGTACTCATTCACATGGAGCTGTAATATTCCAAGCAGAAAGGTGAAAATACTGTCCATATTCTGTGTAAGGGTGTGCTGGATATCTCGCCGTCTTTGAGTGGGTAATGTCTGAAATGTGATCACATCCTCAGCCAACCGCAGTAGGACAAGCATTACAAGTTCCGTCTGAGCATCCTGAAGAAAATTAGAATGTGATTAATTGAAATAGACATCAATTTAAAATATTTACCAAAATTACATCCAAAAGGGTAATTAAAGGACAAGTTCACCCAAAAATAATAATTTGCCCATATTTTACTCACCACAAAGCAATCCTAGCTTTATGACTTTTTGGGTGAACTATTCCTTTAAGCAGCAGACTAACAAAACGTCCACACTCTGACTCCTAAAGATGCCTGCAGAGCTTAGTTATAACTAAGGCCAAGTCAATATAGTCAATAATTATAGCTGGACAATATTTTGCTGATGGTGTTCTCATGCTGGAACATTGGCTGGAATGTGTGATTAGGTAACTCCCAACACTTTCCATATTATTCAGTTTATTTAGTTCTTTTGTTTTTTAATTAATTTAATAATCAATGTGAACTATTAAGTCAAAATATTTTTATATTTGTAATATGTGATAACCAACACCACACAACAAGACAACCAGTTGTGACATTATGTGACAAATAATAATAATAATAATAATAATAATAATAATAATAATAATAATAATAACAGGGTTCCTAGGCATTTTTTTTTGACAGGCAGGCTTTTTTCGGCTGCTATCATTTTCCTTGAATTTGCTTTTGAGTTCCATACAATTACAAGCTTTTCTTGATTCATTCCATGTTTTACAAGCAACCTCTGTCCTACTACTTCAGATTAGCATAGTTTTTTTTACATTATTCAAGTTTATTTTAGTTCAGGGCCCCATAGTACAGGAGTTGGTCAATAAAATGGCTTTCTGAAACAGATTACTATTCCAGATTAGGCCTACTCTTGTCTTAATTTTAAACCTTGTCCACCCCTATGTTTTTTTTGTTTGTTTTTTTAAATAGTGTGCATTTTAAAATGTGCGCAGCAAGAGCATATATAAGTGATATCATAAGCTATAATCAATTATGTTCTAATTACTGTATTGATAAAAAAATTGTCTACGTCCAGTTGTATTGTGAACAATTGCATTGTCAGTAGTGCTTAATTTGAGCGCAACCGAGACCCAGAAAACATTACTGTGCAAGCAAGGCTCCTACGGGATGTTTCAAAATTGTTTTAACTTCTGCATAACGATTTTATGTAATTTCAGTGCTTATCTCCATTAATGAGTTGAATACATAATGTAAATGTGCACTGTATGTCAAAAATAAAATTTTGTAATAATTGTTTTTACTTTCATTCATATCACTCCAGGAAAAACTTTGTGCACATGCACAAATTTTCCCGTCAAGATTATTTTTTATAAATCCCACTATTTGCATAGAAAGTGGCATACACCTCTTTCAAGGCTGTTTTGTGTGTACACAACAGTTATACATGAGACCCTATGGTCTTTCTGTAGTCAAAAAAGCCTGCAGTGTGGTGTGTGTCTTTACACTCCATACTATGTATTTTCAGGTACATCTGAAAATGCATCCTCTTTTACTCTTAGATTTGAGAATATGCAGTGTAATTGGCATAATACATATTCACCTGATTGATAATAAATTGCTACAAGAGTACCAAAAGTGACAGACTTCAGCTTTAAATAACCCTACTATACCTGAAAAATTTTAATATAAATATATATAAGTATAGTAATAAAATGCCACACCACAGACTAGAACTCATAACCTTTGGGTTACAAGACCGACTCTCTAATCATGGGGCCACAAGTAGTAAGGTTGTATTACTAAACTCTGACATTAAGGTATATCTTCAAGAGCATGAACTAGCACCCCAGTCATACAAAATAACCCTTTATGTTAGGACAAAATGTTAAGATACCCCCATGGACGTAAGGGCCTCCATCTCCTTAAGCATGTCGGGCCAGTGCTGTGGCCACTCTCTCTTGATCATCTCAACAACTATGCGTGAGAGGGCATCTTTAACATGACATTCCTCTTGCAGAATTGGATGTGTACCCTAAAACGGGACATTAAGCCATAATATAAATAAGTAATTTCAATAAATCACACAATAAGATTATTTAGTAGATAAACCTCCCAACTGCTTACATCTGACAACAGGCCCATAGTGCAGTTTTTCAGCTGGAGCTTTTCTTGTGGTGCCATGTCATTCCACTTAAACCTTTTTGTAAAAAAAAAAAAAAAAAAAAAAAAAAAAAAGTGTTAATGATTAACATGTATTGTGATGCACACACTAAAGCATTTAAAACACTTGACTTACTTGACTACATGCTCCAGTATCTGCAGCCCAAAATGTCTTACCACAGCAGTCTGTGATTTCTCTGCTAACTGAAGACCACATTCAACACAAAAGGGACTTTTCTCTTTGAAATCTTCAATAAACTACAACAAAAAAAGTAATTGATCAGAGGATTCATAGTTGCACTACATCTATAAGGCACTAAATACTGCATTTAAGTGAGGAGCTACTTCAGATATAAGCAGCTAGAAATAGTTTTGACTCCCGTAAGCTTCACATGAAGAGGGCTATTAGTGTGGCAAACCTCACCTCAGTGTCTGTTAACAATGTTTATGCTATTGTGCATTGGATTAAAATTTGCGTGCAATATAAATTATATATTGTATAAATTATATACATTTTATGTATGATACTCAAACACATGTCGCCTCTTGCTATACACATATACATATACATATACATATATATATATATATATATATATATATATATATATATATATATATATATATATATATATATATATATATAATTTGATAAGGTTGGTATGATAAGGCAACAAACAAGAACATCAAAAAAACTTAAGATCACGATTTGCGCGTATAAAAAACGTGAATGAAACTGAGGCACGATTAATGAGTTGCCAAAACAGCGTTATTCATAAGTGACCTACATAATATAAATTTATGAATCAACGCATCCATAATAGCCTTTAATCGTATTTGACATTAGACGATAGTTCACCTTTAGGGCCTCCAGACGGTATGTTTGACTTGATTCTGCCTCCATCATCACGTTCACAGCCTTTTTAAGCTCATCACACAACGCACGTATCGATTCGGCCATGGCGTTAGAACACGTCCAGCAGATGGAATGTACAATACCAGTGGATCTGTTAAACGTAAAGAGCACTCCACTCCTAGCTCAGCAGACATAGGCGAGCATTAAACAAAACGTGTTAGGTGCCTGCTGTCTGTGGACCGCCTTAATCAAGATGGCGGAAGTTACGTGACCTCTGGGGATTGTAGTTCTTACTTTGTAGCAAAGCGCAAGCAGGACTTGAGGCATACTAATGTGCTCTGTGCAGACAATTTCAAACAATTTCCTCTCCGCTATGGAAGCATAACATTTAAAAATGTGATGCACTTTGTAACATGGTAATGTTTGTCTGCATTAATATTAGCTATATGTATGCATTCCATACATAGGTGCAAAGTGCAAAATAACATTTCAATTATATAATTAACATTTGCCGTTTACTACACTATGCACATTAACACATTTTACATTACATTACATTAATGCATTAAAATGTATTACCTAAATGAATTACATATTGTATGCGGCTACCCAGCAGAAAATAGCCCGGCTATGTGTAACCAACGTCTAATTTTGAATTTGGTTGATATCCCATCATGTTCCCAGTGTCAATAATATCTACACAGATATTGGTGTCATCACATGACATGGTCTGTAACATATATGTACATATATGTAACCATGTTTTAGCTCTAATTCGGACTAACTATACGTACCCTTCTTTTATGCTAGAAAACATGATTTTATTTAATAATTCTTCAGCGATATTAAAAATAGCATTATTTATTATGTCATAAATAATGTGTTTCAAAAATTATACCTTAAATTGCTAATATAATGTCATGCATCCCATTAGCTGTTAAATGCAACATCCATACACATTATACAATATTGCTGATATTATTCAACTGTCTTTCATTCAAAAAATAAATAAAAATGCAATTCCAAACCGCTAGATGGCAATAAATGTCCTACTACGACATGAGGCAAAGCAAGACGTGAAAGTTAGTGGAGATCACTGGTACTTTTTGAATAATGTTTTTTTTTTTTACACTAGAGAAAAGTTTATCAGCGGCAAACAACACACGATAAAGGACATTCCTACTTGTTTTTTTTAAGTCAAGTGGCTTTTATTGTCATTTCAACTACATATAGCTGTGCAGTACATAGTGAAATGAGACAACGTTTCTCCAGGACCTGGTGCTACATGGAGTCACACATACAACACAATACAAAAGAATTCACATATTGAGCTAAGACAGTATCTTAGCCACATAAAGTGCAAAGTGTGCGGACTAGTGCAAACAGCAAGGGAGTAGAGTGCAAACCAAGTGTGCAAACTAGTGCAAACAGTGCAAAGACAAAATTAGTGCAAGAACACAAAATACAAACAACAATAAATATGAGGTTCACAACAATAAATATGACGTGCAAGAATGCTTATGGGACAGGAAGGCCATTCAGGTGTGGTTATTGAGGAGTCTGATGGCTTGTGGGAAGAAACTGTTCAGCAGTCTGGTTGTGAGGGCCCGACTGCTCCGGTACCTTTTTCCAGATGGAAGGAGGGTGAATAATGTGTGTGAGGGGTGTGTGGGGTCCTGTACTTTTGTTTTCGTTTTCTTGTTCATTTATTTGTTGTTATGTTTAGGAACCCATGACATTTTAGTGAAGGGAGCAGAAGTTGATATGATCCATGACTAGACCCAGGTTCAGCATGCATGTGTCCAGAGGATTATTATTATTATTGTTGTTGTTGTTGTTGTTGTTATATTGAATTTATGACTAAGCAATGGCTTATTACAACAGAAAGAGCACAAGCTAATTAAATAGAATATTTTTTCATTGTTCAAGTACAATTAGATTTATTTTGAAACTTCCAAATTGACAGTAAAACTTACAAAAGTAAAAAATACAAATGATTTAAAATGGTAATATAAAAGTCTATATATATGCGGCAGTATTAAAATAGTGCAAATAGCTCAGATGTGCAATGCAGCATTAAAACCTAAACAGTACAAACAGAAAACATTTAAATAAAAACAGTAAGGGTCTATTTATTATTTCATGCACGTTTGAGGCTAATGTGTTTACTGTGCTACATTTTAGCTCCAGCAGCTTTCACTGTGTTGTTATAAAGTCAGTTGTGCAGATTTTGAGGGACACTAATGGGTAAAAAATGTAAATTGTCAGAGATTACATACAAAAAAGAGTTTTAAAGTAAAGGCTTAGTGATATACTTGTACACTGACACATATAATAATGCCCACTTGAAATTAACATGTGTTATTCAAGTGTGAAAGTGTTAAGTTACAGAATTGAAGGAAGAAACCTCAAAGACAGTTTTGTCCATAAGGGGTGGGGGTGGACCGCTCTTTGTCTGGCTTGTTATCTAGGACCTGTTTGCCTTGGGAGACCCTACCAGGAGCATATAGCCCCAGACAACCTAGCTCCTAGGGTCATTCAGGCATTCATACCCCTCCACCACGTTAAGGTGTCGATCCTAGGAGAGATCTAAAATGTCATTATTTTTAAAAAAAAGTTTATTAAAGCCTAGACCCATATTCACTGTCTAATAGACATATCCATGTAGTCGTTTGATAGTTGTCTTGTTTTAGCCTAGATGTCTAGGCTTTGTTTTAATGGCTATTAGATGTCTTTTAGACGCAAAATTGCTTGCTGGGTAGGGTTGGCTTCAAAACTACTTACATGCACAAATATACCAGCGCACGCTGTAATTTGTAACTTTTAAATGCTTTAAACTATGTCCATGCAATGTTGTGGTCCGTTAAGCCATGAAGCTACCAAAAAGGCCATTAAAGCTGCTTTAAATCTGCAAGAATGTAATATATTTTTTGAGTCACATTTAAGAACATGTCTCTGAAATGGTTTTCAGACCTGTCCTGGAGCAGCCCAGAGCTGTCTCAGTCATCTAACATGCCCGATTTAAATCGTCAACTCATTCATAGAGACTTTAAGACCTGAAGGGGGTCAGAAAAGGTAAAAACAGTTCAGAGTGTCAGAACAGCGTAACATTCAGCAGCCACAGCTCTTAAAGATATACAGCCAAAATAACCTATATAACCAAATGCTGTGATGTCTATTAATCAAATGACAAAGAAAAAAAATGTCCCAGATACCCAGCTAACCTAATTACATAACTGCAACGGTGACCAAGTTATGTGGCATAACTAGCCTAACGTAAAGGCTATTCCAACAGCTGTAAATGATATGTTTATTATTTTGAATAACAAACAAATATGAAAAGTAAAACACACCCAAATCATTAATTAAAACCACAGGATGTACAGTGAAATATGAATGAAAGCATTTAAAAAGGTCAGTGTACAGTATCATTACAAACAGATATATTCTGCTAGCGTGACCTTTGCTAGCAAATATTTCAGAGAATTAAGGAAAAATACTATAATCACAGATATCATAGATAATCATAGATATAAACAAAAGTACTTAAAGTGTAGGTAATGTTACTTAACCACTCTGAGGCAGTTGTTGAACTTAACTGACAAAAAAAAGGAGAAATGTCAGACGCATCTTCTCTTCAGCAGCTGATGTTCCCGGTTGTCATAGTAACTCACAGACAATAGTAGGCTAACAGTTACTATCAAAATCTAAATTAGTTGAATAGCGGATGGCAGGAGATTGTGGATCCTGCCAACTATGCCTATGTGACTATGTTACACGTGTGGATGTTATATGTTTCCAGGGTTGTATCGGAAACAGCTGAAATGGTTATGTCTAACCAAAGACTCTGAGACTAAGAGAGCCAATTTGATCCTCTAATGGGTAACATGCATGTATTTTGTATATGCCTCAATGCCAGTGGTACAGTGTACTCTCAATTGTAAGTTGTACTCTCAATTGTAAGTCGCTTTGGATAAAAGCGTCTGCAAAATGACTAAATGTAAATGTAAATGTAAATGTACAATGCTCTCATTTCTACAGAAATAAACTAAAAGAAGATTTGAAGATTTTGTTTTAATAGGTATGCCCTCCCCCAGGGAATTCCATGCAAATTAACATCTTTTCCAAAAGGTCAGAATATTAGTTTCTGTCTGCTTTTTGGGGATGACTTGGTCTGAGGTACTTAAGGAAACGGTGCAAATGGGTGAATTAGTAGCCAGAAAGCTCATAGTGTGGTGTGTGTCTCTACGCGTCATACTATGTTTTTCCCATGCATGTATTTTACCAGCATCACTGGTGGAGCCAGAGTACCTGTGGACTTGGGAAATGACGACTGACCAAGAGGGAGCCAGTGGGACGAGGTCTCTCTTCTTTGAGTACTACTGGCATTTTCCGCAACTAAGGGCTTGCGGGATTTAAAGAGTGCTTTATCACAGGATCTGTGAAAGGGACATTTATATAAAATTAGACAAAAACGTTTTGCATCCATTATTGAGTATATTTATTAGAATTTACATTTAAATGAATTAGAATTTAGTTTCTCAGTCAATCTCAGTTTACCGTTTGACAATATCCTCAACAAGCTTGACATGAGTAACTTTCATATCCTCTTGTTTGTCGTCACTGTTGAGATACACTGAACATAAGAGTAGGCATAGCCCAACAACATCACTTTCAATCTCAACAACAACAAAAGCACAAACTGATATTTTTGATAAATTATTTATATAAAGCAACCTGTGGGTATTACAGGATATGTTAATAATTAAAAAGAAGCATAAATTAGCTACCATCTGGCAGATCAGGCATTTTCCCACTGGGCCAACATATTTTTTGGGTCTGGCCGATATATCTAGGCCTACTCATATTTGTCTAATTGGCCCATAAAACTCTTAGTAACCGCCTATGGTTTTTTCTGCCAAATTATTTAATGTGCCGTGGTCTTTGTGGCTATGTAATTTATCAAAAAAGTCACCATAGGATTTTTTTTTCAGACAGAGCAGCCCATGTGCCATTGGTTCTTTTCTTAATTGACATTGGGTTGACCCAATCACATCTTTAAACAACTCCCATTTCGCTCTCTGTGTGAGTGTGCAGTATCGGTGTGTATCTGTCAAAATACTCAAGAGGGGTCAGAGAGATAGAGAAGAAACGGAAGCGATCCTTCAGTTAATTAAAAAATTGCTGCCATCAGCAGCTAAAAGAGTTCTGTGCTCAGATGCACGCAAAAGTCTTGCCGCAAAGCCCCAACAAACGTAATTACCATGAATGTGTCAGGGACAAATAATAGGAATAATGTAAAATTATTATATATATAAAAAGTGTTTTTGAGTCCGTGTTGCAAAGATAAAATCACTCTCCATCATATAAGAGGAAATTTAAATATAGGCTATGCATTGTGTCATGGAATTTTCAACTCAGAATTATGTGAAGACTGAAAAATAAAGAGTCCAGCAAATTTGTCTTTGTCTTGCTTTTATTTCTCCGCGCAGAGAACAAAATGATCTGGTTTACACACAGTGAAGTCTGTGAGCAAAGAGATAACAGTGAGCTCACAGATTAGAGGTTTTATAGGCAAAAGTATACATTCCAAGGTCGCTCAAATTCATCTCGAACCAATTGAAATAGTCCAAAGTCACGCCACCCATCTGTGCTTACAGTGTCTGATTGTTCTCCAGTTTATCTCCCGTACCTAGCACAGATAGGGCATCCTGTACTCCCATGAGGTTGTTTTAACATGGGTTTAACCTCTGTCACGCACACAGTGTAGGTTTCCCATAACTCTAACATTCCAGGTCACTAATGTATGTTTCTGTGTTCGTGCCTAGTACCGTGATGTTACGAATATATATGTAATCTATCTTTAAGTAAAGTTAGTTTAATAGTGAAGTTAATTCAATTCAGTGTTAAAAGTGAACAATAAACATTAAATGTAATTAATTAGAATAATTTCCATTACAATTGTTATATACATTTTTGGTTTATTCTTGTTTAGCACTCCTGTTCATGACGGCATGTCCTGATATTGATGAGTACTACATGTTCCTGGGTCAGTATAATTTTCACCATATCTCTACACCTAAACCTAACCCTACCCATGAGCAATGCCTGAAATCAGAGGAAATTATACATGAATGGCACTGATGTACAAGCACCAAATACTGATTGTAAGCTTAAACGTCACAAAAAATCTTCAAATCTGATTGGTTAATCACAATGTCGTTCCAGGGTCAACCAAGATGTTGATGCCTGAACACGTTGAACTCTGAAAAATAAGGTTCTGCGTTCAAGATAAGAAGGCAGATATTGCATCATATAGATTCTTTATAGCTCCGAATGATGTATTAGGGGAGACCGGGTATGGTTGTAACATGGGGAGAGTTGTAACGGCACCATTTCCACCTATCAGAAATAAGCTATCCTGTGGTAAATTCATTATTTATCCACTTCCTCCTGATCTTATATAAATGATTATCAAGGCTATAAATAGACATATGCAGATTTTATAAGAAAACAAAAATTGTCAAAAGAAGTGTGGGTAAAATGTGCCCTTTGCACTTTCTGGATCCACCATTCTGGATAAGCTTGCACCCTTTAAAACATGGGTTTCACACCATTGTGAATCTAATTGAGAAAATCCATACATAGACATAATCTCAGTAAACTGGAGGTGTGGTCATTCGTCGAAAGTGCAACATTGTTTTGTATTTTCTATTAAATTGTTTAAAAAAATGCTTTTGAAGCAAACTTAATGAGGAAGCTGCTGTTTTTGCTACTTTTCTCTGACTGTTACAACTTACCACAGTATGTGTTACAGCCTAACACAAGATTGTAGCAAGTGCACTCCATGTATTTAATATCAACTTATAAGGGCTGTAATATACTTACAAAGGTTTGAAATTGTCCCTTTTGTACTGAACATATGTGGGTGATTTGTATAAAAGCACTCTAAGCACTCTAGCTTAAAAATTCAACGAGTTCCAGTGTGTTGTTTGAATTTAAACAAAAGTGAACGCTAATTTTATTTTTATTTATTTATTTATTTTAAAAGCATTTTAGATATAAATTATTATGAATAACATATTAAACAATATATTTTAAGTAGGTTGTTGCAATGCTTAATAATAGTTAAACATTTTTTTTTACATTTATGAAACATCCAAATATGAAAATTATAAATATTTAAAATATATTCCAGTACGTGCAGCATTGAATCTTACATATTGCAGATGAGGGATAAACTGGAGAACTTCAGGAACATGGCTAAAGAAAACTTGCAAGTGGTAAAAAGAAACAGAAGGTATGGTACGATAAACATGCCAGGGAAAGAGACTTACAACTTGGGCAAAAAGTACTTACGCTGTTACCTTTACGTACTTGCAAGTTGCTGGCCAAATGGCAAGGTCTCTATGTGGTTAAGCGAAAACCGGATCTTGTAACAAATGACATTTTGTGTCCTGAAAAGAAATGTCCTTAACAGATTCTATATGTCAACTTGCTGAGTTAGTTCAAAGACCAGATGCTTGAAACTAAGGATCAAGTAACAATGATGGTTCAGGCTGTTGATGATGAAGTAGACAAGGTGGAAATGGAACCAGTCTGATGGTCAGAGGATGCTCCAGGCCTTTATTCCTATCTAAGTAATCATCACCAACAGCTAGCAAAGAGATGTCAGTCTTTTTCATCGCTATTCCAAGAAAGACCAGGGCTGACTAAAGTTATCATCCCATAATATCATCCTAAAATGTTCTGCCCCAATCTGACAGAAACCTTATAGGTTTCCTGAAAAGATAAAAACTGAATATTGAGGTGAAGATGATGTTGGGTATGGGAATAGTGGAACATTCTCAGTTTGAATGGTCAAGCCATTTCGACACTCTGCCCAACGGGGATGGTGGTGACAGGGGTAAACGAGGAAAAATAGGGCTGGAAGTAACTATTTGGATCCAGCCACTGGAGTGGCCGTGGTATGCGCTGTGCTATGTGTGGGGATAATCTATTATTTTCTGAATATTACTGTTGAACTGATCAAAAAGCAAATTACTGTTCACGTGTGTTTTTACTACTAAATGTAGTAAATGTAATGTAGTAAACATTTTGTACTTTCTCCTGTTTTATTGTTGATTTCCTGATCATTTGAAATTGGAAAAAAAAAACCCAGCAACATGCAAACTGCTCAAAAAGTATGCTACTGTTAATATACATTTTACTACTATATAATATAGTAATAATTTAGCACTTTCTCCTATTTTAATGTTTGTTTTCTCTTTTCTGATAATTTAGAATGAGGATAAAAAGCCAAAAAAAGGAAAAGGAAAAAAAAAACATGCAAATAAGTTCAAACCCATCTTTTTCTTTAGCCATTTCAAGCTAGAAGGTTTCGAAATCTTAATGTCAAAATACAGCATTTTTCCCAAAAAATCTTGGCGTCATTTCTCAAGTCTGGGCATCCCATTAACTGATCTGACTAAAAAGAGTCCTTCCTAGTTCTTCCTCTCTACAATACTATCTACCTGGAAGGGAGTTCACTTTGCAAACTGACCATTGAGCATTGAAGTGGATGCTCTGATGCTTGACTCTGCAGCAATGAGCACTGTCCGTAAGTAAGAAAAATCTAATTGCTGATTACCTATCTTGTTTACCTGACTAATACCGTCTAGAGGGCATAGGGAGAAATGTAACGTAATTCACATATGTAGCATGTTAAACAATTATATCATAATGTTTTGTTTAAAATAAGAAAAATTGAATGGAAATTAGACCAATATTGTTTGTTTAACATATATTATTCTCTTCGTTATACCTTTTCCTATGGAGTAGGAGGGGCTAGCCCTCAAAAAGGACGCCATATTTATTCCACCCATGGGAGGGAAGAAGTTTTCACTGAGAATGTAGAAAAAGAATGTGACTATATTAAAAATAAAAATAGAGTTTGTCAATGATTGTATGATGATGCTGAAGTTAAGCATAATTTGGATGTAATTTTAAAAAACAACTAACACTGGACTGTTTGAATTTGAGGGAAGGATCCTTATCTATAATGTCTAGTTGATTGATCAAGAAGAGTCAGTGGCGGACAAAGCTGACTTGGGCTAGAAGTCAGTGGTTCCTTGACACTATGTAAAGTGTATACTGTATATGTACATATATATCAAATGCATTGCTTAATTATAAAATAATTCTTCCCTATGTACTCATCGTTTGTGCTTTCATTTTTCCTTCATCTTTGGGGCATCCATAGAATGGTACTCCTAGGCTGAAATATAAATACAGGGACCCTTTTTCACCCACTCAGTATGACACACTGTCACACCATTACTTCCGTCTGCACCTCCATTATCAGCAGAAGCCGCCAACTGGTCACAATCCCAATCACCCTTCATAACACGCTCTTGACCAGATTGTGACACACACACACATCAGAGTTTATGTCTTGTGTTTAGCCGCCTCCTTCAGGGCTAAGTATTCCATACTCCATTGTCATGCTTTGGTGTGACAATGAATGAATACCCATGTATGCTGTGTGTCCTAATAGTCTGTGTCCTTCCATTGTTTTGCCTTTTATTAAAAAAAAGGAGAAACCCTTAACATTCTGGAGTCATGGGGTCTCATTTATAATATCTTGCACAGAAACAATACTAAATTTGATTTTAGGATTGTTTCTTAGATATGCATACATGCGATTCATAAAATAAATGTACGTACGCATCTCTTTCAGATTTTAAGTCTATGAATGGCAAATGATCTCAAACTTCTGCACAAATTAATAACCATAATTTAGAGCAGTGAGCTAAAAGAACATCTTTCATTTTCAAAAAATCTTCAGTACTTTGACAATAAAAAGTGTGTATATCTGCTCAGCCTGACTTGATGCTGAGCACTTTTCCACATCAAAGACAGTTTTTATAAATATGAGCATTGTCATGGATTTAACCGTACGCGCGCAGAACCTTAATTTGCTGAGTTGACTCTGAAACAATGTTGTGATTAACTAATCAGATTTGAAGTTTAGGCTTACAGTTAGTGTATGGTGCTTGTACATCAGTGTCATTCATCCATCATTTCCTCTGATTTTAGGCATTACTAATGAGTAAAGTTAGGTTTAGGTGTAGAGATATGGTCAAACACATTTTTGGATTAAAACGTTCCAGGAACAAATAGAACTCAGCAATATCAGGATGTTGTGTGTACACACACTCTATGATCAAATCTGTGCATATGCACACTATAAGTGAGGCTCATGAACTCTTCCAGGTGGTCCCACAAATACATCAATAGATATTCCTTGTTTGCCACCTATTCCTTGCAAAAGAATTAAGTAAAATCCTTTTGTGTTCATATAGTCTATTCCTCTGACATGGGGTCGTTGGATTTTCATATTGTGGAATCATATTTTTAAACTGTGGGTCACAACGCAGAACCTGATTTTGCTGAGTTCTACATGTTTCTGGAACAACATTAGGATTAGACAATTAGATTTGAAGAACCAGTTTATAGTTTTTGTGAACTTCAGGCTTACAATCAGTGTTTGGTGTTATACAGCAGTGTAGAGAATTAATAAATCTCACTCCACAATGCTTCTCCACTGCGAACAATACTGCTAAGCATTAGTAGTCATTATATGTATGAAACCAAATAAATCTAACATTGACATATTTATTTAGCAACTTTTTGATATTCCCAACAGTTTTCTTCTTAGTAGTAGCACAGCAGGAATGACCTGGGCTCAATATGTAGTCCTGGAATTGAGAAACAGCCCTGGTTTAGTGAGAGTGTGTGGCCATTTTGGTTACAGGTGTTTATAATCAAAAGTAATGTTTTATTTACATTCGTCCAAGACTTACTGACATTTAAAGACATTAAAATTAATTTTTTTTATAAAAATCTTTCATAAAGCTATGACTTCATTACTCTATTCTATTTGATACTGCTCAGTGCTTCAATACAATCTGTATTGTTAAAAGCACTATATAAAGTGATTGATTGATTTTATCCACATAAAATATGGCCTTTTAAAAAACTGAATTACATTTTAAAAAGTTTTGAAATTGTAATAAAGAACATCAAAATAGATGGTACAAGCTATATATTTATTGCTTTACCTATATACAGTACATATATCCATATAATAAGCTGAAACACATGGAACATTCATGACAAATGTTTAAATAGAAACAACACTTAAACTATGAAGTCATGACCAATCATTACTCACAATCATACCAAAACAAAGCAAGTGAATTATTCAACATGTAAATTAATCATAAAAAAAAAAAAAAAAAAAAAAACTCATTTGTACATCAGACACAAAATTGGTGCCACAAATATCAAGGATATGTAGTCACGTCTTATTTCAACAGGACAATATCCAAATATAGCAAGTCTCTGGAGACATGAAGCTGACCAGATCATGTTTTTTTTTTTTTTTCTTAACTACAGCATATTACACTATCCAACTAGGAAACTAGCTAATGGCTAAGGCTAAAAATGGTGTGAAATCACATCTTTATTACATTTTATGAATTGCTAAATATAGCCACCAAACCAAAATTAACCAGTTCATCTCATTTAAATTTTAACCATTTAGAGACATTTAGATAACTTACAGTGAAGCTCATGAAATCTTTAAAAATATGCCTGGGTTATAATTCACCACAACAGCCGGAAAAAAACACCACAACCACAAAAAAAACAAAAAAAAACAAAACAAACAACAAAAAACAACAAAATTTCTTTGCTATATTTTATCTTTAAATAATTCCCTGAATAATCTGAAATGTTAGGAATGAACATTTCATGTCAAACACATATACACAAATTTTAAAGATTTTCAAAATGTATGTTTTAATTAATTACTAACATTATTATTTTATGTTTAATTTACTATGACAATATTTAGTTGATAAAATAAGCACAAAAGCAGATTTGGAATACATTACAGCATGATAACAGGGAATGTCTCACGATACAATACAATCTCACAACCAGCATTGAATTGTAAAAGATAACTAATAATCCAGACATTATCTAAATGAAAAGATGTGTTTGTCGACTACATGCATGCTTATGCACTCTTAAAAAGAAAGGTGCTTAAAAGGTTCTTGATTCAATAGAAGAACCATTTTTGGTTCGAGAAAAAAACATTCAGTCAATGGTTCTTTAAAGAACCATCTCTTCCTTACCTTTTTTATAATATAAAGAACCTTCTTTTGCCACAAATAACCTTTTTGTGAAAGTGTCTTCAGATATTAAAGATTCTTTATAGAACCATTTAGACAAAAAAAAATTCTTCTATGGAATCGTATAGTACCTTTATTTTTAAGAGAAGTTATTTTAACTATATTATGCATTTTCTTTATTCACGTTTTTTTTACATAGCCTCGCTTTCCCCCACTGGTGTACTTGGGACAAGTCATTCTATATTGCCAAGAGAGTTGTTTACTTCTTCCTCACTGGGGCTGGGCTCTAGCCCCATACTCTCTGTTTGGGACAGCTCCTCCAGCACCTCCTTTCCTGCCTCTCCAGCACGAGACGCCCATAGCACAGCACCCTGTTTCAGCCCGATTGAGCGAAGCAGCTTAGCGTAGTCCACAAAGGCTGCGCCTATAAGCTTATGTGGAGATGCTGTGGTTAAGAAAAACTGGAAACAGGAAAGTAATATAAGGGGAAAAAAAAAATCAACTAACCTAAAAATATCTGTAAACTTAAGTGGCCACATGTACACTTAAGGAAATAATGGCATGCAAGCCAGTTTTCTGAATAGCAAAGGACCATTAAAATTACATTAAAATGTAAAATTAATTGCTTCAAACATTTGCGTTAAAGTGACTCCAGCAAAGATTTTCCTTAACAGCTGAAAGATGTTAGGTAAAGAAATAATTAATGGGTAAAATGTTACCTTTTAACTTTGTACTCCACTGTAAGCAAATGAGCTCCTCACTAGGGTAGGCAACACCATGGCCACCTCAGACACAAGTGTCTAATCACATTTCCGGAATTGGGAGACGCCAGATTCCAGTCTCCAATCTAATTAAAATTGTGTCGTCTTTGCGTCAATGATCCAAAGCTCTACAAGCTAGCTAAACCATCAATCTTTCAGATAAATCAGCTGACCAGCTCCCGCTAATGAAAGAAACAATCAAATTGTTCAGCAGCTTGTGGGAAAAATGCCCACATTGAAACATCTAAAGAAAATTATCATCTATGCTTTGTTAAAACAATAAGATATATGACCGAATCTATGTTAGTCCCTTTTTAAAAGAGGTAAAAAAAATAAATAAAATCAAATCAAATAGAGATAAGCAACTTACCAGGATCTAAACAAAAAGAACAATAAGATAAACATCATAATCTATGTAGCAGTTTAACAAAGTATATAGTTTGTCACAAGATAGAAAGGCTAAAAAGAAAGAAGAATCTACAAGTACATCCACAAATCCGGCAGACACTTTCTCACACAATGCTGTCAAAACTCAAGCAAATGCTTCCAAAGCACACCCACTAGCCCCTGCTCCTAACACACCTAATGATCGAAAGGACAGACCAGCATTTTTAAACAATGTTTTAACATTAAAACAAAGGTTATATTTAATAAATCTTTATCATTTCTTTACTGATTAAACCATTATTGCTGTTTTAACAGCAATTTATCATACTATTCATCATATTATTTTCCTTTTAAACAATCACATTTACACCACAAGTAAATGTTATTTAGATTTTATTTCAGTTAATCGCACTTGATTTAGTAGGCTATGTTAATTCCTTTATTTACTCTCAAATTTTTGTTCAAATTAGAATGAAGGATAGTATGAGTCTATATAGGTCTATATTTCATTAATCTTATTCCTGTTTTTAACATGAATACCCTAACATGAATATCCTTTTTTGACTCTTACATTTTTTTCTTATTAGAATGAAAGATAGAATACCCTATGAGTATTCCCAATGAGTATTTCATTTAAAAAATATTACCATTTTTTAAAATCTTTTTTTTAAACTGCTACATAGATTTTGACTTGATACTTTTTGTTTTTGTTTAAGATCCTGGTAAGTTGCTAATCTCTATTTTATTTTATTTTATTTTAACTTTGTATCTGTAGCAAATATTTAAATCTCTAACCTTTCATTTGAAAAAAACATTGAAACATCAAAAGCAAAAGTAACATCTAAGGTTTGTTTAAACAATATAAACAAGATACATGACTGAATCTATGTTAGGTTTCATTTTAAACTGCTTAACAACACTTAAACACCCATCAAAACACACATTGATTCTATCCAGCGTATGCTTAATGCATTACTTTCTAGGTATTTGTGCAAAAAAAAAACTAAAAAAAAACTTTCATAAAAACTTCCACCGGTTCCGTTTAACAATCAATACATTATTTTACATTTTAAAAATTTAAAGCACATAGTTTTCACCAAATACTATGAAGACTAAACTCTCAAACCCAGAGAGATATATATTTTTTTATATTTAAAAGTTAAGACTCGACCATGCTTTTCTGAAATGGCTACGTCTTCATAAAATGTCTATGTCACTGTGTGGGAACACTTGCATAACACCGCCCCAAATGTTATATGCAAAGAAAGAAGATATTTTTATATTTTTATATGCAAAGTGATTTTTAGGACTATATCTTTATCGGAATCTTCATTATCTGCCTTTATTCTCATTGTAGTGTTGCTGCTGCTGTTGGCGCAATGTCATGAAAATGCTGTATTTCATTGTGAAAGTGAAACTACATAGGGCTTCCAAAAGAGGACACAAGTAGAAATCAGAGGTTAAGTTGTATTGACCAGAACAGTTCAACCCAAATATTTAGATAACCTTTAACATTTAATTATGCTCCCACTGGATGCAACAAATGCCTTGTTTGTAATGTGTTTTATTGTTTTTGTTATCATGCCTGTACACAGCATCACAGCACATTAAGGGTATAACATTTATGTCATGATTAAGTTATTCGCACAGCACTGGACAGCTCTTGTATAGCGTACACCTCACTTTTCAGAACAATGAGCTTTGTAAAAAGCTTCAAAAAAGCAGGCAAAGTGAGCAACAATAATGTACAGTATGTGGCAAAAAGGTTTTTAAACCTTAAACCGCATAAACGCATTGCATTATATACAGTGAGCTCATGAGCCTCCTGCTGGACAGCGTGCACATTCAGGCCAAGTTGCACAAAGCCTAGTCTGAGACTGTCTCTGAGAGTCAGTAGAGGTTTTACATCACATGAAACTATTGTGCCTACCACAAAGTTTACATTAGTAACGGCTAGAGTCCTTATGATCTGACCACGTAAGCCACAAGGTTGATTACATGGTTACGGTCGACATGAGCACCTGGGTCGATATGCTGCAGAACACCTCTGGACAGTACGTTGTCTGCAACGTTGAGGGGGGTCAATCTTACGAAGTCTTTGTGCCATCGTAACTACTGGCTTACTTCTGACACCATGTACATGCATATAGTCAAATTATCTGTGAAACCGAGTTATCTCTTTATTTACCAGACCTCACCCAGAGAAAAAAAAAACAACCTTCCCCTTCCTGTCTTTCCTTCATATTTTTCCATCACCGCCACAGACCTCTTACGCCATCTCTTATAGACTGCCACTGTGAGGATAACAACAGCCATCAATATAATCTACAGTATAGAAGTACCTAAAGTAAGTTTTTTAATAATAAATTAAAAAATGAGATCTGTGACTCAAAATCTATAATTTAGGTTTTGTGATCTGTTGCAAAACCTTCAAATATGAAACATAGGTAAATACAGGCTGTGAGTCAGAAGCGGCAGACTGTCCTTGTAAAGTTGGACTTTAAAGAAATAGTCTTTGCACAGACAGAATATCTCAGGTTCAGGAAACATTTCTCCACAAAATGGTGGTGGCGGCAGCACAAACCCCACAGTGAGAATAAAATTTCTGTGTTCTTTTTTTGCATAATCATTTGAGCGGTGTTACGCAAGTCTTCCCATGCAGTGAAGTAGACATGTAGTGTTTAAGTTGGCATGACAGAGTAGGAAGTGTTTAAACAAGGTGTTTTAGGAATGTGTGATTGAGTCTTACCTTTTATAAATAATATCTCTTTGGTTTGGAGACTTTAGCCTTTGCAACTGTAATCTATGCACAAACAGCTTGTTAACATTTTAAAGAGAAAGTCAAACTTGAATCTGTATCATATGGCCCCTTTAAAGTTTGTTTCTATAGTTAACGCTTGCAAACCATGTTCCTTTAATGAGCTGATTTTATTACATTTTCTATTGTATTTTCTTGCTGTATTAAAGTTACCTTCCGTAGCCATGAAAACAACATTTGTTTTAAAAGTTGACACTAAATTACACTGAATGTCTGCTGGACAAACATATTAGTTGACTGTAATATTATTTCTGCTGCAGTTACTTTTGGCAGCAGATTTTTGGACACATTTTTGGTTACACTGCATAACCACAGATTTTTCTGTTGCTCTCGCTGAAAGGATAACGGTATAGTGAGATAAGAAACAGCTCACATCTCCTCAGATTTTGATGGAAAATTAATAGAAAAGCTTTAGCAAGCCCCAAATCAAGATGTTTGCGTTGTTGTGCATTTCTGTCAAAGAAGGCATGATTGAAAAAGTATGTGTGATCTCTTTCTATGTGTGTTGAGGAAACAAAATAATGAATTACTAAATTTGTACTGATAAATCATTGGTTACATATTGATAATTGCTGATTTAATTTTCCTCTTTGAAAAAGGATATTAATGTCGTCATTTGTCTCCATCACACCATATTTCAAGCAGGCTTCAATAAAGAGTGCAGCACGGTCCACATATCTCATGCTGTTAAGAAATGTAAAGATGTATCAGAGACATATATGAGCATCACGTTTACATGAACATTCAAATTTCAAACTGGTGGATGCTATACTTTTTAGCAAAATGCTTAGGATGTGTCACTTTCACCAAGATGATACTAATAAACACAGCTTTTACAGTTATTAGTTATTTTGACTTGACACGTAAGACTTTGACTGATGCACTTACATTCTCACCTAAAAATATATTATCAAATTTTAAAATAAAATGAAAATATTATAAAACTATAATTTACCCTCAGGTAATTGCCAACCCACATGACCTTTTTCCACCAATAAAATACACAAAGGTAATGTTCTAAAGGAATGCCAAGCTGCTATTTTATGATACAATGAAAACATACTGTGATCAGGGACTACTTCTTATTGTGTTTTTACTCGTATATAAATCACTAAATGGCATAGGACCTAAATACATGTCAGAAAGGCTCACTGAACATAAATCTAACAGAGCACTTAGATCATTAGGATCGAGTCAGTTAGAAATACCAAGGCTATTTCCAAGAGAATACCAAGAGAAATACCAACACAAAACAATGGTAGTCTGCTTTAAGCTATTTGGCCGCCCACAATTGGAACCAGAATGATTAGATGTGCTAAACATTAGCCACATTTTAATCTAGACCCAAAACTCATCTATTTAGCTCTGAATTTGTTGAATGAACACTGTGCTAGGTCTGAACTGCACTATATTTTATGTATAATCATTTAAAATAAATGTAGATTTTTTTGATAAATTTAAAATTTGTTTATTATTTTGTTATGATTATCTTATTTCCTTTTATGCAAAGCACTTTGAAATACCATTGTGTATGAAATATATGTATGCCTTGCCTAGAAAAAAAGTACTATAAAGGTATACAGTAAGTATCTTCCAATTTTTTTTTCATTCACAACTTGACATGTGCTGTGGTCAGATTTGATATAAAAAAAAGCCACAAGTCCTCCTAAATATTTGATTTTGTGTTTAAAAAAAGGAAAGCCATATGGTCTTGAAATAAATGGAGATGAGTAAATGGTATGTCAATTTTGTTTATTTATTATTTTACTATTTTTATGCTCCATTCCTAAAACAGATATTACATTTTAATGGATGAATACTCTGAATGATCAAAATGAAAAACAAAAAGAAAAGAAATGTGTACCTGTGAAGCATCTCGCCCACTCTGTGAAAGCATCCTAAAGAAAGCAGGACCAGGATGGCCTTTGATTTCTGATTTACTTGAGGAGAACACAAATGCTCTGCCCAGCGCTTCAGCACATCTGAACTTTCTGCTGGGCTTAGACGCACCTAAGAGAGAAAGACATCAAGATATATGAGATTCAACATTAGTTTTCCTCACTATTTACAAATTGTTTGCTGTATATTGATCACATAGAACTGCAGCATAATTGGCTAGCTGTTCCAATCTAACTAGATGACTTCAACATGGACGTTTTTTTTATTAGCCTATCATGAAACTTACTATCTTATTTATAAGATAGTAAGAAGATATAATGCTGCAGGTCACTTTACCACTTTCCATGGGACATTTTTAATTTCAGATTTATCTGTCTCTGAAACACAAAATAAAACTGTGGTTGGTTGTTTAAGTGGGTAGTTATTGGCCATAATGAATTCCAAAGAGTCTGGTTCTAAGTAAATTTGTAAAAATGTACTGAACAATTTCTAACACATTTTTTTTCGCTACTAATATATAAAACCAGGGGCTTATTATAAAACAATCCTAACTTTGAGTACACACTGATATAGCAGCAAATTACAGTTAGTACAGGAACTGCATGACCATCAAAAGCATCACGGAACATTACTGCATATAGTGGAAGTGACAAAGGCCTGTTAACACAAAGAATGATAACTATAATGATAACGATAAAAATATAGCTCTAAAAGTTGTTCTCAAAATTACAAAACAGCAGAGTCCACTGCTACGATAAAGGCATAGAGAAGCAATACAATTGAATTCACATTACAAACACTGACAGCCAATAAGAATCTATCTGCTATAACAAGCATGATCATTTCCAGCAGCATGTACATGTGCACTTAAAATAAACAGAAAATATAGTCCACTGGTGTGGAGGTTATATAGTTATCTTTATACTTCTCGTCCTTGGTGTGTTAAGGGCCTTAATGCCTTTTTTTTTTTTTTTTTTTTTAAATAAATATCCTCTATTATTTTATTTTTCTCATCAGCAGTTCAGTATTGGTTGCTTGGTAACAATCCTGAGAGTGAATTTACTTTACCATTTCTTATTTAGAGATAAGATACCATTTTGTAAGATAGGATAAGAATCACAAATCAAGTTAAAATTTGTTTCTGTAATGAAATTTGTGAAAAATCCTAATTTAACATCTTAGGTCTTAACTTAAGATATATAAGGCATTTTCTGCAATACGCTCACAGAACTGTATTCACAGTGTTTATCAGTTTTATATTGTTAGCAATGCAATTGTGAGTGTATTACAAAAAAACTGATTTATCATTGGCTCTAGATCGTGTTTGATCAAAGTACAGTACCTTGGCCAGCCAGGCAGCACGGTTCCACTCTCCATATGTCTGCAGATAACGGCAAGCATCTGCTGCTTTGTCGATCAGACACAGCAACTGCACACCCTCTAAAAGACATAGATGCAGAGAGAAATAGTGAGGAGACAACAGCAAAACAACAACAAAAACAAAGTTGAAAACATTGAAACATTTTAAGCAAACTGAAAGCAAACATTTTGAGTAATTCAGGTTGGTATAATATAGATATATTCACTGAATATAAATGGATAAATGTGTTAGTCTAAATGCCCATAGATGATGGGCATCTAGACTAACACATTATACCATAGTAACAGCCTTAAATTAGGGATGCACCAATAATGATCAGCGATTTTGCGCATTTTGATAGTAAATTATCTAGCAACATCAAGCAATGTTCTGGTAATGTATCTACAGTGTTAGTGCACATGTTCTTTGTTCATTTTAAATAACAGAAAATAATTTGATTAACTGCTTCAAACATTTCAAGAAGATTCTTGCTCTTCTGAAAGATTTGCGTACATACATTTCTGTCTCCTCAGTGCCATCACAAGAACCTGCTGGCAACTCCTAACCACTCGAGAGACCTCGCAAGCTGTCTTAAATAACTGTGAGAGTAAGAATGATTCTCAGCTTTAAGAAATCTGTTGACTTGCTTTTATACCTAACCAGTTATAAGCCATGATGTTCCTTAAAAAAAAGTTTCAAAATAGGTAGTACCTAAAACAAAGTCCATTAAAGGAGATGGAGCTTTCTTGCATTTGGCTCCCAAACTCTAGAATAGCCTTCCTGATAAAACTCTCTCTCTTTGAATGTAGATTATAGACATCTCTTCAGTCAAACATTCACATAAAGCATCTCATAACTTTTTATTCCTCATAACTATTATTTATTACTGATGTAAACAATTATCATAATTCATCGCTTGGTTTGAGCAACCATGCAAATTTTTCTGTCTTTGCATTTCTGTTTCTACCATGGGAAGAGAATCCTGAGGTAACTAGGAATCACAGAAGCTTTAGTCTGGACCCAACCTCCTATGATAATCTGAGATGAACAAACAACTGAAAAGGGATGATGCCAGCCCCTCCGAGGACCTCACATGACAACCCACATACAAAACTATCAAACATAATTATTGCTGTTCCTGTATATTTTAATATGTTATTAATAACTTGTTAATAAAATACAGATTTTTAAAGTACGTTTCTGCCATATGGACATTACCTTGACACAGTCACCACTGATAAACTACTGTACTCCTAAATGTAATGTAGAAAAAGCAATGAAATGGTGATGAAACCCATAGCCAGCTATGATGTCACCAAATAAAATTTAAAATGTGTCATAAGAATGTCTGCATGACATGTATAATTCAGTTAAGACTGTGTTTGGTATGAAAATGATTGCTGAGAGACACCGGTGGAATAAACAAGACAGTTTTGAGTGATGGCACAGGCATTTTTGGACTTGTCTTTGCCATTTAATTTCACACTTTAGAAAGTAAATGATGTAGGAAGATGGAGTTTAAGGTCAGCAATATCTTAATCTTGTTTGCATAAAATTTTCAACAATTGATTTATATTTTTATTGTTTTTTTTGTTTTTGTTTTTATAGCAATATCTGGCAACACTGTTGACACAACTTATTTTTATGTTTATCTGCTTACGCCCAGGACATCCAAGATGTAGGTGACCTTGTTTCTTTAGGAGAATATAAACAAAAATTTGTAACTCAAACCGCTGCAGTCTGTCAATCATTTTATTGTGAGTCAATAGGCACACAATCTTTGAGAGAGGAAAAAAAGATGACACCAGCTGGTTGTTATAGGTTATTTCTATAAGAGCTGTCGCTGCTGAATGTGATGCGGTTCTGACACAAATCTTATTTATTTTTTTATTTTTAGGTCTTAAAATCTCGTTAGATGAGGGATGTTAGATGAGTGAGACAGCGCTGGGATGCTTCAGGAAAGTTTTGAAAACCATTTCAAAGACATGTTCTTAATTGTGACTTTTACATGCTTGCACAGTTTTAAGGCAGCTTAAATAGTCTTTTTGGTAGCTTCATGGCTTAACTGACCACAACATTGCATGCACAGTTTATTTTGCGCTTTGAAATTACAGGTTATAGGCTACAGTGCACATTTGTATCGTTAAGCGTGCAACAGAAAAGTGTTCTAGCACAGTAAGTGGAGCAAATGTCCGAAATGTCTCCTGTTTGATGTGGTCGCAAAGTTGTTCGACTGAATAATAGCACTTGTCAAGAGAAAAACTGACAGAAGCAGCAGTTGTGAGTGGATCACAACTGCATTAATAATTTCATATTTTTTAATATTAACAAGTTTTAGGTTAAGTTTTAACAAGTCCTGTTTTAGAACATGGATGTATTGTCATGAGCCACAGGGTTTAATTTGGGTTTGTATGTGCATGTTTTCTCAAAGATTGTGTGTCCATTGACCTGCAGTATATGATTGATAGACTGCAACGGCCTGAGTTAAACATCTTCATTTGTGTTCTATTGAAGTCACCTACATGCCGTATGCCCTGATGGTAAGCAGATAAACATTTTTACTTTTTTATTTTTGAGTGAACTACCATTTAAACTGAAAGTAATTATAAAAACAAGTAATAAAATGTTATTGCTGAGAGGATACCCCATTCGGTAAAGTACAAGCAAAGTAATATTAATATATTATATGTCTGAAACAATATAAATATGATCAAAAATAGTAGCATTTATCAGTAGTTTAGAGATCTATAGAACAAGTAGGTTACAGAATGAAATGAAATAGCCGATCCGAACACTAGCCATGAAGAATTCTATGCTATGTCATTAAATATAGTAGTTACATTTTCATAAATCAAGCTAAAACATTCAAAAGAACACCAGAGAACGGTATCATCTATATAGCATTGATTATTAATGAAACTATAACAGAAATATCTATTGTTGCATGATTAATTTACAACAAATAAAATTATTGACCCCTATCCTTTAGGCTAGTGAAAAGTACATTTCGCAATGAATATGGTATAATTTAACAGTGTTAACCTATCCAAAACAGAGAAAACATTTTTTGTTCTATAACAAACATCTATATATATTTGCCTCTTTTAAAGTGTATAATGAATTGTATTTGTAGTGGTTATAAACACAATTCTTAACCACACTCCAGACCTAATTTTCAAACTTTGGCTATAGCCACATTTGCAACAATTTGTGTTGTGAAAAAACTATACATAAAAATGCAAATTGAACTCAGTATAGAAAAAGAGCATAGACAAAAAGCTACTTTAGCGAATACAAGAAAGAAATCACAAAAGGCTGACTCTTTTTGCTCTACCTGCCAGCTTGCCATTTGCAATCATATTTGTGGCCACCAGCTTAATGGTGCTCTGAGATGGGCCAGATGAGGTGATGGTGGTCACCAGGCAGGCTTTGAGAGAATCACAGTAGTAGCTGGAGTTATCTGCACTGGTCTCCAAAAGCAACTGCACTGCACGGTCCGTCTGATGAAAAAGGAAAAGATAATTGCTTCTGATCATTATTAGTCAACTGAAATATTTTAAGTTCATATCACATTAAAATAAGAGAACATTGGTGTCAAAACTTCCAGAGGATTTAATTATTAATACTGAGTTCACACTGAGTTGATGTGGGTATGGGCTAGTTGTTTCATTTAATCTAAAAACCTAGCAGAGGATAAATTGTAAGCTTATTAATAGGGCATACGTCACTCCAAGTAGACTGTATAAAATTAGAAAGTTAAAACCTTGGTCTAGGTGTAAGCTCATAAGTGCATATGTTCTGGGAAACGTCAAAAAATTCTGGACAATTGTATGCAATGTTCTCCCTGATATTTTACACCCAGAGAAACCATACAATCCCATACTCTTCCTGCTACCGCATGATTGTTAACCCTTTCAAAAAGACTGTTTTAAAGGATACAACCACCTCTACAATTGTTTAGAGATATCACTTTAATTAAAAGGTACTACTTGCAAAGTTAATAGAGCAAAGGAGAGGACTTTTTTGTGGTCCTAAAGTACTAGAACTGGGCAAAAATTACTGAGGTGTTAGATAAGCTAAAGCCTGAATCTCTTATTTAATTTTTTTGGTCTAAATTTTGAGGCATCTGTTTGTATATAGTACTTCTGATTTGTGATTTAGAGTCAGTTTCATAGATGCTGAAATTCTAACAGAAAAGCAGCCAGATATTGAGAATACTCATCATGAAACACAATGTACTTGTTACATTGTTAAAAAAAAGCCATCTACACTAATATTAGTCTGTTTCTTTCTTATTCGGTTTCTCAGTTTGTATCCAGATCAGATGGTGGATCAACAACCAGAGATGACATTCATCTAAGACCAGAATGCAACTTTGATGATTTGTAGCTAAGTGTGAGATTTTCGCAGAAGATTTTTCACAGCCCATGAAAGTTATTTTTTTCCCCCTACTATGGTAAATTACATAGGAATTTTGCACTAAAAATAAATCTGAATATCATAGAGACATGAGGGTGAGCTTGTTTGACTCAGGGCAGAAAACAGCCAATCGGGAATCACCACACACTTCCTAGCCATGCCATAGCAACTGTTATCAAGCCCCCTAGCAACCCAAACCCAAATAATTATAACTTTAAATCTGACTTTCAAAGAGACACAGGACTTGATTAATATCATTCATACTAACAAACAGTCTTTATAATATCATCACTGGCAACTGCTAAGCCACTCCCTAGTAACCAAACACCATACCCTAGCAACCGTTTAGCAAGACTTATATCTCTATAAATCGTATAGACATAGTAGTTCGTTCTTCTGACTTGTGTTAGCAAACTGGAATTCATACACGTTAGTCATGTTAGCAGTGATACATGCTAATAGTGATTAGTGCTAATTCATGCTGAGACCTCTATAAAACTCAATAGTAACTAGCAACCAAGTGCAGAATTTTGCCACGGCAAGCACCACTACTTTCTTGTTAATAACTAATTAATTTTGTATTTAATAAGTTTTAAGTAATACATTATCTCACATTTCAAAACCATTTTAATATATCTTCTCAAGGGTAAATAAAATAGAAATTAAACATTTCAGAGTAGTAAATGTATCCTCAAGTGGAAGTCTAAAAAGCACCATGTGTCTATTATCCAGTAGCTCCATGATGTTATTATGGAGGTGTGGACGAGGATGCCAGCAACAACCTGTGCAGCTCTGGTGAATGCCATGCCTAGGAGGATTAAGGCGGTGCTAAATAACAATGTACGAAATATTGACATTTTGGGCACAATTTTGACATTAATTAGCGAAATTAAATGTCTGTTTTTTATTTATTGATGTATGAGTGAACCCTGCTGGCATTACATTGCATCTTTCATTTTGAGACCACACTCTTCCCTGTATAATAAACCCGTCTAATGCGGAGATATGTTGATGTGTGTGCGCGTGTCTGCATAGAAAGCCCACAGTTTCTGATGTGAGAAGGATATATAACTGGGAATATTATATAGATCTATTAGTTTACTGTTTCAGGTATGATTGAATATGTCCATATATCAGTTTATACTGTAATGACACTTGCAATCTCACGCTATGCAGTGAATAAGTCTGTTTTGAAACTAAAAGGCAGAAAGCAGACGTTTTCTCATGCTGGGAGATAAGAATATATATATGTGTGAAAAAATATGCGGGGGGGCATGGCATCCCCCTGGTCGAAAAAATGACAAAAAGCATCCCCTATAAACCACTATTCGCCCTTACCATCCCCTTTGGATTATTAATTTTGTGTATTACGTAAAACTTCTCATGCAAATTGAATGTTAAAATCATAGTTATGTTAATTAAATAATGCCGACTGCGGGGTAAAAAATTTCCCCTCCACAATGGCACGCTCCAGGTTCAGCATTTCCCGCTCCCACTCCACTCCTCACTCAGAAACACCACTTCGCTCATAATTCAGTTTGTATAATAAAACAATAAAATAAAATAGCAGGAGCGTTTTAAGGTGGCTTATTGGAACACTAGTGTTTAAACTTTTTTTCCTACCACATGCTGAGCTAATATCATTGTCAGCATTATTGCTTCTTTTTGCAGTGCAAATTAGCTACGGATTGCTGTATTTCTCGCAGTTTTCTGCTTACAGAAGTAGCATGTAAGATTATATTTGTTTGCTGTTTAAATCATATGCTTTCACCTGAAAATATTTAGTAGCCTATCTAGATGGACAAATGCATTCCTAAAAGTAATTTCCTTCTCACATCATCATAGCTTTCACATTCTTTCTAATTTGAGAGATCCTTTTCTATCAAGCGAGTTTAACCTGAACTCTAAAATTGCATTTATATTACAGGTCGTTAGTATGAATTATAGCCTACTCATGATGGAGTGGTGGTGGAGCACTCTTGGTGCGAGTGTGTAAAATGAGCCACAGGACCATTATACCCATTACCTTCCCCCTTTTTTCTTACAATTTGACCACTGACTGTAGCTATCAGGAACTATTTTTAATGGAAGAATTGCATTTAATGAACTTAGTAACTCCCATCGTGCCTAACAACGATCTACAGCTGTGATTTATTCATAAACAGCATTTGTTGCTGTATCATAATGACATATATTATCTTGTCAAATGCATATTGTAGCTTACCTGTCCCAGCAGCAAAAGCTGGTCAGCACACTTTTTGGTGTGTTCATAGCTGGATCGTTTCACTTCTTGTAGACGAACACGCTCCAGTTGAAACCTCTAAATGAGAGAGAGAAAGTGATTTAAAAGTTATTTAGTGTTTCGTAGATTGAAAGTTCGGAGCAAAAACAAAACAAAATCAAATAGTTTGATGAACAGTGGCAACATGCCACAGAAAATCATTTGTTGAAATGTGATAATGCAGGGATGTCCACTAACTCCATTACTATGTATAAAACCCTTAGCATCAGCCATTGGACAAAATGACAATATTATAGATGATATTAATATATTAATATTATAGATGACAGATCATTATAGACAACAACATTGTAGACAACATCCTAATTTATACAAAACCCAGAGAAATTGCTTACAGAACTTATCAGATTTATTCACAACTATTCAAATATATCTGATTTGTCTTTAAACTGACATAAATCAATAATCCATTAATTAGATTAAAAAAACTTGAATCAATCAAAATGAAGAACCACCTATTTAAAACAGCTATTTTAAATTCAGTTCAATCCAAATGTCTCAGATAGGGTTGTGCAATTAATCAAATTTGATTATCATGTGCATCTAATCAGAAAAGCCAAAGCTATTCAGTGAATTATGGCTCTGTGTAATAAATGCTGCTTTATCTGAAAACAGGTAATGGAGATTTACAACTAATCACGGAATAAGATTTACTGATGATACACACATCTAGCTGCCAGTAAGTTACTTTAAAATTTACAGCAGCCTTTTTATAGTGTGAGCTATTCCTTTAACTGCTTTTTGAAGAAAAAAAAAAACGTGTTTACCTTATCAATAGACATGAGGGCTGAAGTTGTTTTCACTGAAGTGCAACCTGTTCATATGTTAACATCTCAAAAAAACGTGTTTTAATGTTTCATGACACTTTCATTACATTAACTGTCAGCAGCTCATACCTGGAAGAAAGAGCTTTCACATAGGATGTCATGGCAAATGTCAAGATGGCTGCTCTGAGGGGCCTCAGCTGGTGTTTGGCCTTCTGGGATGGATCCACTGGGCTGGCAGCTCTGGGCAAAAGACTGGATGTAATGAGCAGCCACTGTCCAAAACTGAAGGTCTGATTCATCACCAAAGAGCCTAACAAAAAAAAAACAGAGTTAGAAGCTATTTCACATATCTGACATTGAATATGATTGTGTTGACTGTGGAAAAAAATGTAATACTTTGAATATTATACACTACTCTGACTGGTAGCCAACATGCAGTACACACAGAAACAAAAAACATAGCATAAGTCTTCTTGTGCTTGAATTGTTTAATGTCATATTAAAATGCATACAAAGTAATCTTAATTTTAATTTTATAACAAGTAGATTATTCCTGACCTTAGGCATCATATTCCAGAACTTTAATATATTTTGGATTCACAAATTTAGGTATAGATTAACATGTTAAATAAAAAACACTTTAAATGTGCCTGGAGTCCACCTTTGTTATTATAAACTACATTTTCAATGTGATTTTAAACTATTAAAATCAAGAAGACTCACAAGCTTTTTTCTGATTTATGTTTGTATTTCAGTTATCTATTAATGTACCTCATTAGAACAGAAATCATGAATTGTCAAAGATTGCAATCATTAAAATTCAAACAATTTCCAACCATACTAATACCCCACATTATTTCTTTACTGGCACCATTCTGTTCAAGCTGTTTTAGACCCCTTTCTTTTCTTTTAAACCTTCACTTACTCTTGTTTGCTCTTGCCCTTGTTAAAAAAACAACCACATAATCTTACTCACAAATATACTTTTCAAAAGCAGTTGCTCCAAGTTGCTTGTTTCAAAATCATTATATAGCATCATGTTTGAAACAGAAGTTATCTTCTGTGTTTCCATGTTTCTTATCACAGTGTAGGAGAAAATTATTTTTATATAAAATTCTATACTGTGATACAATCTATGTCAATTTAGTGTTGCATAGTGTTGCATTAGGGTTAGTTGTACTGAAGTTATTCCTTAAGTAGCATTACTTTTACTTAAGTACAATTTCTTAGTACTCCTTCCACCACTAGTGATGGTCAACAGAATGAAACTCCATGAAAATATGTTGAGAGCAGGATAACAGTATGAACACTTACATAATGTTGTTTTTATTATAATACATTATAGTATCTATATATAAGCAACTGTTCTTTTTTCTTTAGAGCAGTAATATAGCTTTCTTTGAAAGCACTGGTATTTTTTTCTAATTCGACATGAGATACAGCGGTCATGTGGTACTGTGACTCCTAAATAGGAATAACTACAAACAAAAAACTAATGGTTCTAACACCGAAAATGACTCAAAATGCATTATGAATTCAAACTGTTCACAACCCTGCTGTACTTACACTTACCGTGACACAAGGAGGCAGCGTTGTAGCAAGTTCAGATTTGGATCCTGGAGAACACTTTTTATGTCACTAAATGGGAAGAAAATATTGGATACTTAGTGAAATATTAATAATAAAACAATAATAGTAATAAAACATAAAATAAATAAATAAATAAAACATCATGTGAGACAGGACAACATGCTTAAGGCTTAGCTCATCCGAAAATGAAAATTAGGCTATTTTACTAACCTTCGAAGTATTCTAGGTATATGTGTTTTCTGCTTTTAAACAAATCAAATCAGAGTTATATTAAAACAGGGGTTGAATAAAGGCCTCTTGTAGCAAATCCATGTGTTTTTGAAAGATAAATATCCATATTTCAAATGTAATAAACACTTCTTTCTCATTGCCACTGACTGTGGCACACAGAAGCATAGTATAGAAGCCCCATTCGTCTGCCCCAAGCACGTAGATGCGTCCACCATCTTGGAACGCTTGACATCAATCACCACACTGTAGTTTCACACAGAGACGTTGGATTCGCAGATCATTGACCGAGTAGCAAATTAGCCCAAAAGGGAATTATTTAAAATATTATAGGCAATTTGAACAGAATCACTATTTTACGGCTGATTACTGAGTCGGTCAGAGATTCACTAAACCAGTCATATAACTATAAAAATTCTAAAAACACTATTAAATAGCACAGCAACAAAATTGGCAGTTTAAGACATTGATTTGTAAGCACAAAACAAGATTCTTCTCTTTTCAATAAGTCTTTATTGGATAAATCTAAGACATAAATGAATCACACAAACACATTTATAGAAGTTGCAGGAAGAGAGAAAGTGAGGAAAGAAATGAGTTCAAGAAACTGAAAATATGAAATCCCAAATTTACAGCTATACGTGCAAATACATAGACCTGAACAACCATCAACAACCTCAATAAGGTTAAAATGTATATTTAACGCCCTAGTTCAGCATTAATCTGGAGGTTTTACTTGTGTTGCCTTTGCGTTATTGTATTCTTTTTTGTCTTGCTGAAAGAGGTTTCCAGATTGGTGGAAAGGTCAGTAGTCGTGGAAGTCTTGGGAAGTCAATGGTTGGGCGTTTGCTGCAGATGCGGAGTCATGGGTTGTTTGAAGTTTTGATGCGAGTGCAGTCAGAGTTGAACTTACACAAAACTCTCATGGAAAGAAAAGAAACTAAAGTTGAAAGCAGCAGACGTGCAGGCCGGAGCATGGCTCTCAAAGAACGCAAAAAGTGGTGGCAAAAATATTACTAAAAGCATAGCCAAAAAGCCAAAGTTAAGCACATACTAAAACTAAAAGCTGGAGCTAAAACCTAGGCTAAGTACATCTCTTTGACCATCATCTTGATTATTTGCCCCAACTTTCCTCCTGAGTTGGGATTATCAATAATGGTTCTTTGGTCTTAATGTTGCAAACTGTCTGTGAAAGAGTCTGTTGGGTCTGGTTGTGTCAGACTGTGCTAGGGTCTAATTTATGACATTCTGTGGTCTTGTCCTGGGCCTCTTTGTGGAATTTCATCTCCCGACATAATATGTACTATGTTGTGTGATTAGTGACAAGCACGAAGAGAGAAAAAATCCAAATACCAGTCACAAATTGGAAGCTCAAAATGTGGATTTGTAGAGAAAACTGTTTTTTTCTTTAATAAGGTAGGGAAACATTGTTGCTACATTTCCCAGAGGCTGGTATATCTACGTCATCTGTCTGAATGTCCTCTGCTTACCACAGTCAGCAAAAGTGGGAAAAAAGTGTTTATTACATTTGAAATATCTTTCAAAACCTATGGACTCGCTACAGGAGGCCTTTACTCAGCCCTCAGAGCCATGAGAGGAGCGTTTTATAACATTAGCACGTCTTTTATTTAATACGTTTTGGACTGTTAAAGGGAAACAATTTGAGTTTAGTATAGGGCTGCATGATTAATCTTTAAAAAAAACAACACGATCTTAATTCATTCAAAAATGTGATCCCATTTCTAAATGACAGCGATTCAGATCACATTCTGGGTCCTGTGTAAAATGCCCATAATGTGGACGATGTATACCATTAACACCACTAATCTATACAATCATCTCAAGTGTCAGCACAAAATGGGAGAGGTTCCTCCATGAAACCTCAAAATAGGTTAATAGGTTAGTGTTTTTGGCCCTAAGGTTCTGTGCCAATTGGAGCAAAAACCACAGGTCCTATTTAGTTATTTTTATTTATTATTGTTAACATTTTCTTATGTTTTACATTTCACTTTGAGCAATCTAAAATATAGAAAAGATACATTTTTTTGTTAATCCAGCACTTTATTATACTGAATGTAGGGTTTTTCTTTTGTACTTGAATGCAATAGATTTTGGTTGAAAAAAAATGTGTGATCTCAATTCCCATGGGGGAAAATCATGATTCACATTTTAGCAAGAAACGTGCAGTCCTAGCTTAGAAGTGCCAGGATAATTTTTAATATAACTCTGATCTATATTAAACTATATTACTTCAAAGGTGAGTAAAACACAGCCTAATTACAACTTTTGGGTGAACTAACCCTTTGAGAATAATTTTGTCCCTACCTTTATTTATAGGTACTGCTTTGGGAAATGAAATAAATTTTCCTAAATAAATATACCTGAATTATAGAATAATGTGCTCCATTCTGAGAGTATACATACTTAGAAAGAGAGTTGAGCTGTTCCTGGATCAGTCCCTTGATTTCATCTTTTTCTTTGTAGTCTCTAAGGACGGAAGCACAAAACACAAGTCATCAGTCTTATGTTTTGTCTGTTCAGGTGCTATAGCTAGGCAACATGATAGGTGCACAAGGTGGTACTAAGCATTTTGGTTAACTACTGTGAATGTGATAGAACTAGATAAAAATAGAATTCACTAACTTGACAGAACTAAGATAAACTGATGCTTGTCTTCTGAAAGTGAACAATGCATTATAGTGCCATCCCAAAAAGGCACAAAATCACTTTCATGGACTTTTACATTTACTGTTTCCTTCTGATGGAATGTCCTACCCAACTCAATCCAAGCAACTGACTCCTTAGCCATCTTCAAAAAACACAGCTTTATTTGAACTCTCTATTCTAATTTTATATATTATTTTATTTCAAAATGAGAATATAATGATTTTTTATCTTTTATGTCACAATGCATTTTGAGTTACACGTAACAGATGTGATGAAACAAACTATAACCATGCTACATTATTTGTGTGCAAGCTTTACAAAAAATGAGCAATATTTACAACATTTTGGAAATAAAATAGTCAATTCTCTTTATTTCCAGATTTTAAACATTCATGAGAACCCTATAGGAAATGAATGAATGAAAAATAAACAAATTGATGCATATGAAGCAATGTGTGAAGTGAAGAGAAGTGAAGTGAAGTGACTTATGGTCAGGTATGGTCACAAGTCACTTTTTTTTCTTTCCAGACATTTCTCATGAATGTAATAGCCAGGATAACCATTTCAACATCATACTCAGACGCAGGGTAGACTTCCATCTTATTTGTATATTTTAGATATCCATTATTTATTTTGCTGTGCTATACAGTGACTCTCAAGAGCAGCTCAGGTAGTGTTTAATGCCCGTCAGCAGCAGCAAAAATGAGTATGCAGTGTTGCCTGTGTGCAATCCAGCACCAAAATTCAGGACCTGATTAAACATTAACATTCTATTATACACAGTTTTGTGAATAATTTTCCATGATTTTTCCAAAACTTTCGGGGTTGATATATTTTTCCAAAATTTTTCCAGGCCTGTAAATTGCCGACTTTTCCAGGTTTTTCATGGTTCACATATGAACCCTGGCTCTATGTGAATGAAAACATACTGCAAAGTTTTAAATTAAAAAAATGCATCATCAAAAGTAGGAGTCATACGTTGTTCACCCACTTATTGGTATTTTCACATAGGTCTGAATAAAACTGTGAATGCATTCTTTGTGTGGCTTTTGAAGTATTAAAAGCTCACAAACACTGCTTTAAATGACATTAAAAAAATCACCGTAAGTGTTTGGAAAAATTAATCGTTGAAAAAAAAAGAAAAAAGAAAAAAAAAAGAATGCATATTATAAGAAAATAAAAGTGCAAGTCAACCTGTTGTTTGGGACTCCCAAAACTAAAATATGAAAAAAAATACAGGCACTTTAACTTGGCCTTTTGTTTCCTACATATCTTTTCATTTCAAGACATAAGGAATAAATCCTTTGTGCCTAACACCTGTTTCACACATACTCCGTATGCAGTGCGTATACAGTCCATGAGCGGTTTGTATGTGGAGCAGAAGCAGCATGGACTCATTTTGCTTTCACACAGCATGCATTTGCAGCCCACTCCTGATCTGCAACAGTTTATCACAAACACAACCTTATTCATTAATTTAATTTCAAATCCAAATGTTGTTACTAAAAATGCTTTTTCAGCATTGTGATCCTCCTTTATTACAGTACAGTCATACAATCTTGCAGAAACATTTACATTTAAACTCAATAAATATAAACAATGTATTATTCAATGCTTTTTGTCATACTAGATTTGTATATTAAGTTGCTCAAACAAGTGGCAACATTTAAACCGCATACAGAATAGACTACTTTTCTTACGTTAAATGGAGGCTGTGACAAACACTAAATTAAAACTTATCGTTGACAGAAACAGTAAGCTCTCATGCCTTTCTCAACTATCACAACAGATGGGAGTATGTGCTGTCAATGACTTTTGAATGGATACAGATGTGAAAAAATAATGAAGCTGTCACATACACATGAGTTATATCCATGGTGAATGTATCGCACCACGGCTGCAGTAGCAGAAAGGCCTTCAGTGTGAGAGCAGCACGAGGCAGTAGAAGATAGGGACACCATACTGGATCTGAAACAGAGAACATCAGCAAATCTGACATGATGGAAAGATCTTAATTTAAATTAGCAATACATCTGTCAAAATGAAAATGCTTGGCCAAAATTCAGGAGAGTCTGGAAAAAATAATAATTATTTGTCTTGCTTTCTGAGAAACTTTCACTACACAAGATAACATTAACTCTGGACAACGTCTTACATCAGTAAATTACCATTTACATTTAGAATTAGATCTAATTAAACCTTTTGTGTACAAACTGATTGGATGCTAAGATTATGGTTTCTGATCACTTGTTCTATATTTTTATCTGCATTTTAAACCAAAACGTTCCACCCTTTATTTAAACTAATTATAACAGTTGTACACAAATTCTCAAACACAATAAATGGATTTATATTAGGGGGTGTTGTTTACACAACACAGCTTTTAAGCTAAAAACTTTTTAAAGACTCACCTGTCAGGTCCTGCTCATCCATTCTATAACTGGCAGACTTCATGGCCATCTCCAGTACTCTCACACAGCCATCATCTGATGCCAGTACTACTTTATCTGATGTACACCAGTCAATATCCAGAATCCTATAATTCACATTACGGCCCACTCTGATGCTGCTCACCATCTGCACCTGTATAAATATGTGACATTACAGGAGAACACTACAGGATTCAGAGAAGTCAGGATAAATAATAATTAAATGAATGAATGCAATCTTTTATTGCACAAAAACCTTTTTTGTGTGTGTATGCGTTTTATATATATACCCTGCTGCATAAAATATGACATGTTTGTATATCTTTTTTGTATAATTTAATGTGTTATAATGAGTTGCAAATCTTGTCTCTGTCTTATTGTCAGGTTAGTTAAATTAATTAAATTTTCAGGTCAAACTATAATTAATTTAATACAGATTTACTTCAATTAATCATTTGTGTAATATTAAATACTTATAATAGAGAATGGTCATAGAGAAGTTCATGTATGTAAGTTTAACCTGAGTGATTTGTGTATCACTTGTATTAGCCTTCTTACCTGAAACACTTACCTTATGTACCGCATGATAAAGAGTTGTTCATTTGAGATATTCATGAGGTAATTCAGATGCGCAGAAGAATTAGAAGATGTCTGTATATATGATTATTTATTTGTTTACTGTGAATTGATTTAAGGATTTATGTGTGTTAATGATTAGTGTTTAAATGAGATACAATGTTCATTAGAGACAACAAAATTATTTAACACTATTAATGCAGTGCATTAATCCTCCGTGCATTAATAGGATTAATTAGTGTTGTGAGTGGGGTGGCTAGTGTTAGCTACCCCACTCAAAACTGCTGCTTCTGTCATTTTTCTCTTGACAAGAAGTGCATTTATTCAGTTGCAGAATGTCTTTACAACCACATCAAATGGGAGAAGTTTCGAATGCACGCTCTAATACACTTCAGAGTCAGGTGTGAGTCAAATGTGCGCTAGGGTGCGCTGTTCAATTGCACGTACAAAGATACCAGAATGAGCTGTAGCTTGTAATAAGCGTGAAATAAACTATGTGCATGTAATGTCAGTTAAGTCAATGTGGTCAGTTATATATATAAATAAAAAAAAAAAGAATTTATGTGAAAATGATACATATATAAATAAAAAAATGTCCTGGATTCATCTAACCAGTGCTGTCTCACTCATCTAACATGTCCGATTAAAAGAGTGGTTCATGTCAGAACCTCATCAGATTCAGCTGCAGCTCTTTAAGAAATAACTGCCAAATAACCTATAATAACCAGCTGCTGTGTTGGGGAAAGGATGGGAAAAAATAGCTTTTATAGCTTTATGTTACTGCCTCATAAGCTGTAGTAGTCCAGTGCTGTGGCCACACATTGTTATAACAGTGTGAATCAATCATTTGTCCCATCATATACAAAAACAATCAGATTTGGAATGACTTTGTGAACTCTTGAGTACAATTTAGCTACAAACACATCTCGAAATTTCACACAATAATAATAAAAAATATATACTGAATGAGTTAAACTAATTTGTTTCTAAAAAGCAGACAACTGGAATTCTTTTATTTACAACACTCAATTCAATCACTTTGTATAAAAGTGTTTGTTAAATGAATAACAGTATATGCATCTAGTTCCCCTTTACATAATTTTACACACTACTCTAAACATACTACATACTAGCCTGTGTTATTTGAGTCAAATGCTCTTTATGAAATATATTGTATACCTGTAAAATAATCTGTTTCCTAAGCCCTGCAAAAACATCCACACATCATTAAAAATATTCCACACAGCTCCAGAGGGTAACGAATGCCTTCTGAAGTAAAGCGTTTGGATAAGAAAATTAAGCATATATAAAACTTTATAAAACACAATCTCTAGCTTCCTTTAACTGACACGGGCTTTCACTAGATTGTGACGCTTCAGTGGATGACGTACAGTCTAAGGCCACTATAAAGACATTATAAAGGACATTTTTTTAACATAACTTAGATTGTATTTATCTGAAAGAAGAATGTCATATGCACCTAGGATGGCTTGAGGGTAAGTAAGTCACTGGGTAATTAAAATATTATTAGAAATGTATGCATGTGAATTAGCCGAATCATTTCTGCTATAGAATCAATCAATCAATGGATTAATCATTCAATAAACCAATTAGACAAACCAATCAATCAATTCACCAATAAAAAAAAAAAAATAAACACACACACAAACCTCTTTGGTATCCCAAACCTCAGCTCCATCCGTGTACATCACCAAGAGTTTTTGGTTGCCTTTCCCAGGAGCAAAACGGATCTTCTTCACCCACCCACGGTGTGTAGGTACAGCCCTGATATACGTAAACAAATCTGGCATTTTAAAAACAAATTTAAAAGCAACTCAATATGGGATGCAAATATATCAAATATGGGAGTCGTATATTTCCAGCTGATTCCTTTTTTAGATTTTAGATGTAGTCTAATACTATAGTACTTTACTGAGTTTTCTAACAAATATCAGTTTGCACACATTCATGCATGAAGACACATTTTACTAGTCTTTAGTAATATACATTTGTACCTTGAAAGACGTGCCTTTAGGTCCCAAAAATTGAGGTTTCCATCTACATCTCCCAGAACTAGGGTGTCTCCTTTCCATGCAATACAGGCGATGCTTCCCATACTGCCCTGAAAAAAGTAGAAATGCTTTAGTTTCTTGCACACAAGACATAGGACACAGCTAATATGTCATAATCAGACAATCAAAATGTGATATTACTAGTTGTCATAGACATTTGTTATCTGATATGGTGCAAGGACCTTCCTGATGGTTTCTCACCTAATTTTTGACATGAATTCTTAATTCTTTTGCAGTTAACATGTCTTTTCTTCTCCATCAGTTTTTTTTTGACTCTGCTGACCCAATAAATGTTGCTAATTCTATTATTGCATAAGTATTGTATCCTTCTTAGTTTAATCTCTGTCTTCGCTCATTTTATCCAGAAAAAAAGAAAACTTTACTAATAATTCTGCACCCCATTATGCATAAGGAGTTTTTGACTTGGATTAAATGTAAAACCAATAGTAGGTATTAAGAATGATGTGGTTTGGGAATGGCAAAATGTTCTTGTAAAAAAAATACAAAAATAAACTTTTTAACTTTTAATAACTTAAAACTTATAAATTAAATTATAATTTCAGTTTTTTAATAATGGTGTAATGGTTCACGTATCTTGCAATTTATGGCCATTTTCCAAATCATAGTGATCATCTCTATCCCCTTGTGCGAACAGTAAGCAGAGCACGTGTGTTTCATTTATTTAGTTGTTTGGAATGCACTTGTCAAAGAGCGATGTAAATTGCTCATTATCTTCAGCTGGGATGTTCCTGTGACAACGAACGCAGCACAATGTGCATCAGTAGATTTTGAATGCCATTAAATGTTAATGTCATAAAATTCTTTTGTTGGCGTTAGCATAACTGTTGCAAATAAATTTATATTTAAAATTGTTTTTAAAGTATACTAATATATATATATATATATATATATATATATATATATATATATATATATATATATATATATATATATAATATAAATATAAAATGCATTCGTAATATAAAATGCATTCCTTAACGAATCTGTTAACAAGTTGTTAACTGACAAGTGCATTCCAAGCAACTAAAGCTGCTTTTCCAGTATCGGGCCGAACGGTTCTAAGAACAGTAAGAGAACAGTGCTGAAACACGGGCAAGGACATAATTTACCATAGGTTTCACATTCTAAAAAAGTTCTCATTATTATGTTTACAGCTGATTTGTGCTATATTTTTATCTACATTATCATCGAACGTCCAATATTATGTCGGGACGAGACATGAGGTAGCTTTCATTAGTGTGGTTGCCAGATCAAATCCCCGAATTAGAGCTTTGCTGTTAAAAGCATACATTTTCTGCACGGTGCTTTGTTTAATTTAAACAATCTGGCTGCAGAAAAATTGATACACAGGATACAAAACACATATGAAGGACTCACATCAGGTGGAATACGTGCCCCATCCTTCACAGTGTTGCCTTCCACGGTGATGTGATAGACCTGACCATCTGTGTCAGTAAACACAAAGTGTTCTCGAGCTGATATACCCTGACTCAGTTCAGATTTACTTTCAGCATCCTGCAATAGACTGACAGAAAACAACAGGTTATTTACAACAGAATTTTCTATACAACAATAATGGAAATATAAAACTTTGAAATGACAAAAAGCACACAAAACTTTAATAAAAGCAATCTATCGAACTTGTGTGTCCAGATTTTCACACAAAGATTTTTTAACAAAAAGCCTACACCACAACTACACGTTATTAATTGAAAGTCTCCCCCTCAACTGCAATCTTCTTCATACTTCTGCATATTCAAACTTGCCTTTCTTTAACCAATTTTGTATGTGCACAAGCAAAAAATACAATTATGCTGCAGCAGAGAGGAATCTACAATTACTTCTTTTTTTTTTTTTTTGCTGATATGCTCCTTGCACCATATCAGATAACAAATGTCTATGACAACTGGTAATATCATATTTTGATTGTCTGATTATAACATATTAGCTGTGTCCTATGTCTTGTGTGCAAGAAACTAAAGCATTTCTACTTTTTTTAGATTTTGTAGATGGAAACCTCAATTTTCATTAAACCTTAAACTTTCATTAAACCTAAATTTAAATGTTAAGTTCATAAAAGAGTGTAATTAATGATCAGTATCTCTGTAAAATGTAGAATATTACTTAAAACTTGCATATAATGAGTTTATGTTGCTTTAATTTATGATTTAAGAGCTTGGTAGGCCCTGGTGATGATTTGTTTTCATTATTTACAAAATCTCTTTTTGTGCTTGCAGAAGAACAAACAACAAGAATATCAGTAAACGATGGCAAACAGACCTGATGACAGAGGACTCAACAGTGCTCTGCTCAGCATCAGCGAGGGTGGTCTGTCTGGCTATGGCCTCTCGAGCAGCAAGCTGCTTTTTCTTCAGACTTTTAAGGTTATGTGATGGAGACCACTCCTGTTTACACAAATAAATGTTGTAATGACTCACATTGAAATACACATTTTCTTGGCTACTATTGACCATACAGCAGATGTCATGTCAATGTAGTGACACTAGGCACTTGGGAGCCCCACCAAACCACAATACATACAGGAATACAATGACATTGTGCACATCTACTCATTCAGGTTTCTGCTGAAGAGCCAAGAGTCATTCAGTGGGTTGTTTGTTCCCATTTGAGTTGCACCAGAGGGGTAATCATTTTTGATGTATCTGCGGTAGGACAGCGTTGGTTGGCACTGTGTTCTGACCCTGAAGTCGAAGATCACTTAATGTCCCGGTCTGTCATGCTGTGTGTGTGTTTGTATCTTGACATCATAAAACCTTACTTTAAGTACTTCTATTCACCAACAGAAACTGCTGCCTTAAGTCCCTGGGGCCAACGGTACTGCAGTTGTGAGCAGCTCACTTTTTTAACCCTGTGGGGTCCACAAACACATATTTGTGCTTTGGGGACTCTTCTCCAAATAACGCAAAAAAAGAAGTTCAATTACACTTTCAGTTTTGATCATACAGAAAAGAGCAATACATTAATCTAATCTGTAAATGGTCTGTTATTTATTGTGTACATTCAGAATATCAACATTCTGCTTTTGATAAATAAAGAAAATAAACATGGTGCGTTCTTTGTTGTCTCTGACTCCATGATGTTCAGTTTAAAAACAATAAAACCTCAATAAAATGAACTGTAACTCAAGCAAGAACGTGACTCACAGACATGAGATATTTCTATAGAAAGCTTGATATGAGTAAACAAACAAATACACAATAAACAAAAACAAATATATATATATACATACACATATACATATATATATATATACACACACACACACACACACACACACATATATATGTGTGTGTGTATATATCTATATCTATATATCTATATATACAGTCATGTGAGAAAATTAGGACACCCTTTGAAAGCATGTGGTTTTATTGTAACATTTTTAATAAATGGTTATTTCATCTCAGTTTCAACAATACAGAGAGATTAAAGTAATCAAACTAAACAATGAAAACTGAAGAAAAGTCTTTTCAAGATCTTCTGTACATGTCATTCTACAAAAATGCCTATTCTAACTGAGGAAAAGATAGGACACCCTCACATGTATTCCCTCTTAAATTGGCTCAGATCTCACACAGGTACATCACACCAGGTGCACATAATTAGTAGATCGTTACTCTGCATGTTGAATGAGGCTTGCCCTATTTAAACCTCAGACATTTAGTTTGGTGTGCTCCTGACTGTTGAAGTGAGAGTGAGCACCATGGTGAGAGCAAAAGAGCTGTCAGAGGACTTCAGAAAAAAGATTGTAGCAGCCTATGAGTCTGGGAAGGGATTTAAAAGATCTCAAAAGATTTTGAAATCAGCCATTCCACTGTCCGGAAGATAGTCTACAAGTGGAGGGCTTTCAAAACAACTGCCAACATGCCCAGGACTGGTCGCCCCAGCAAGTTCACCCCAAGAGCAGACCGCAAGATGCTAAAAGAGGTCTCCAAAAACCCTAAAGTGTCATCTCGAGAACTACAGCAGGCTCTGGTTACTGTTGATGTAGAAGTACATGCCTCTACAATCAGAAAGAGACTGTACAAGTTTAACTTGCATGGGAGGTGTGCAAGGAGAAACCTTTGCTTTCCAACAGAAACATCAAGGCCAGACTGCCATTTGCCAGAGATAAAGTTGACAAAGACCAGGACTTCTGGAATAATGTTCTTTGGACAGATGAGTCCAAAATTGAATTATTTGGACACAAGAGCAGAGGACATGTTTGGCGTAAACCAAACACAGCATTCCAAGAAAAGAACCTCATACCAACTGTGAAGCATGGAGGTGGAAGTGTCATGGTTTGGGGCTGCTTTGCTGCAGCAGGACCTGGTCAGCTCACCATCATAGAATCCCCCATGAATTCTACTGTGTATCAGAAGGTGCTTGAAGAACATGTGAGACCATCAGTTAGAAAATTAAAGCTGAAGCGGAACTGGACCATGCAACATGACAATGACCCAAAACATACTAGTAAATCAACCAAAGATTGGCTGAAAAAGAAGAAATGGAGAGTCCTGGAATGGCCAAGTCAAAGTCCAGATTTGAATCCCATTGAGATGCTGTGGGGTGACTTGAAAAGGGCTGTCTGTGCAAGAAACCCCTCAAACATCTCACAGCTGAAAAAGTTCTGCATTGAGGAGTGGGGTAAAATTTCCTCAGACCGATGTCGGAGACTGGTAGATGGCTACAAGAACCATCTCACTGCCGTTATTTCAGCCAAAGGAGGTAACACTCGCTATTAGGGGCAAGGGTGTCCTATCTTTTTCCTCAGTTAGAATAGGCATTTTTGTAGAATGACATTTACAGAAGATCTTGAAAAGACTTTTCTTCAGTTTTCATTGTTTAGTTTGATTACTTTAATCTCTCTGTATTGTTGAAACTGAGATGAAATAACCATTTATTAAAAATGTTACAATAAAACCACATGCTTTCAAAGGGTGTCCTAATTTTTTCACATGACTGTATATATATATATATATATATATATATATATATATCATAAAACATCAGCAGGTACAAACATTACCCAGTAGTTACGATTTCATGAATTAATTTACTTCCAAGATCGGAAATATATAGAGATAAAATTGTAACCACACAGTGACACATCAGATGTGATCCATTGAGGAACAACTCCACTTGAATTGTATAAACTTGTTAAATCATCTAAGCCAGGGTTATTCATTTGGCAGCCAGCGGGCCAATTCCAGTCCGCCAATCATCTTCATCGGGCCCGAGAGAAGAGTACACACAGGTGGCACAGAATTGTTTTTGCACTTTACTGCACTTGCACAAATCACAAAAGAAAAGGATAACAGATGCAACAACAATCTACTGGAGACCACAGTATCAATAAATGGCAGTGATGTGACAAGTGATTTAGTTCAAAAGTCTGAAGTCAGCCAAGAAGTCAGAACTATCTGAGCTATTACAGAGCTTCAAAATAATGGCTACTATCCACAAGCATGACCAAGTTTGAAAAAGCCAGGATAAATAAAAAAAAAAAAACAACAACTGTGACTGTGTTCGTCTGAAAGAAGTCACACACATCTAGGACAGCTTTGGGATGCGTAAAATATGGGCTATTTTTAATTTGTGGGTGAACTATTCCTTTAAAGGGTCATTTGCATTAATAGAAATCAGTCTATTTAGTGTTTGATTTTTATATTTGTTCATTCAAATTCTTGAATGCTCATGTAATACACCTACTGTACCTGAAGTTAAAACAGTATGTTTTATTTGTATATTATGTATATTTATGCATTTTTTTTATAACAAAGATAAAATAATGACTCCCTTTAGCCAAAATACGTGCCATTATTTTTTTCATATATATTTTGTTATCTTGAAAGGCTCTGTCTTTATAACAGGGAAATTTGTTTGGCTAGAGTATGTATTTTCTCTGATTACCTTAGTTGCCTTCACAGCCTTACATGATAGAAAATGCTCAGAGTTGTTGTAAAACGGTAGTGCTAAGTGCAAATCAAATCAGCTGTTAAAGTTATATACTTTCACCAGTCCTTTACAGTTAAAAAGAGGTGTCTAATTTCACAGAAATTCAAGCTTTACAAGATTAGAGCTCCGTATGATTGTTATTCTGAATAATTAGTAGAATATTTGATCTGAAAATGTCTGGTTTTCTGACCCGAGTAATATAATAAAGTCAGTTGTTTATGGTGAACCTGACAGTCGATTTTATTAAATCATAGCATGAGATTTTACCTGCCGCAAGTTTAATCTTCTGGATCAGTCGACTTCACAAAATTAATTTATCAGTGGTAGCCTATTTGTAAACAAGTTGACTGAAAAGAATCTGCTAAATAGAGTTGGTCGCAAAATGGATATCGGAGAAGATATTAATTATGATAAATATTCTAATTAAATTATTTCATCATAGTATTTGACCAAGGGTGGATGTGAGATTTTTGGATATGTCTTGAGCATTTGTTAAAATGTGATGGTTTTCAATCAGCTGCAATTTGGGCCGTCTCTAAAACCAGTCATAGCAGAACATTTAACTTATTTCTCGATTTCTTAAAACAAAAAGCGAATAAAACAAAGATAAGCATAATGTTTTTTGAAACAAAGGTGAGGGAAAAGTCTATGCTTTGCAATGTAGTGAAAAAAATGTAAGTTTCATAAAAATGAAATGGCACACAGCAGTGTCATTTATCAACTGCATGACTAATAATTATATGCAAGTATAATTGCTATGCTATAAGAATTAAAACAATTAAAAATTATAACGATGCATCCTTTTAATTCATTGAGTCTCATTCCTCATGATATGAAATAATGAAATATTCAAAAAATATTAAATTTCGAATTCCTCTATCTGAAAACCTGATCCTCCTACTGAGAATAATCAACCCAATTATTTATTTATTTATTTATTTATTTATTAAACAACATACTCCATCTGTATGTATGCCTATGATAGACGATTTAACTAATCAAAGTAGGTATGGGGGAGGGCAACACATGCAGCCCCATCCCAATCTGTAGGCTGCAGCAAGGTCCTTCTCACTCTCATTGGCCTATTCTCAAAGTATCAGAAATGTTTGATGCTTCCAAATATGCCAGTACACTATCACAACATGTGACTAACAGATAAGGAAACTAAGATTAATTAATAAACTGCACGTTTTTTCCTTTTTCAGATGAGCATACCTGAGTTGAACGGTGTACTGAAAATTGTATTTACTGCTATTTGGACAAAAATAATTTACACTTCAACACAAAGGCTATTTAATTCAGCTCAAAGACGACAAAAATGTGTTTACACAAAAATAAAATTATGTAATTAATGCAATTTAAACAGTGAGGGAGGAAGAATCCTCACAGACTCCATTCACCTTGACAATGACAGGAACAGTCACTGAAGAACATGCACAACACATCACTTGCATATAGGGACTTCCAATTTTCTTATGTGCTAATAGATTTTACCATTTACATCCTAAATGCTGTAATTTAAAGTCACTAAAACATATTTTACCCATAGTTTAAAACAAATTAAATGTTTTAAATGTTTAATCACCAACAACATAGTGCACTGGAGTTTGATACAGTACCAGGGCAGTGACAGTAGGGAAGTTCTTGGCCATCTCACGCAGCAAGGTTCCTGTGCGGACATCCCAGAGTTCCAAAGGTTTATCTCTAAACACCACCACCAGGTACTGCCTAAGGAAGACCAATGTACAAATACAATTATTCTGTTTTTAGGACTATAACTGAATTAGATTTTTAGATAAGAAAAATTGTTTCCCACGTTAAAAGTAAGCTATATTAAATGTATTGAATCCTGAATGAAAAGGTACCCTTTATTAGGGATAGTAATTTTTTTTAAATATGACATTAAATTTGGGCTCATAAATATATATAAAATACTATATAAAAATATATATAAAATATATACAAAAATACTTTATTCAAATAAAGGCGTTATTTGTAATCATGTTTTTGTCACGATTTCTAAACAAGCTTATGATTAGCCCTTACACAACATTCTACAACAACATTGTACACAAAGATTTATTTTGCTTGAAAACTTGTGTAAACAAACAAACAAACTAAAAAATCAAGTTCAAGCAGACTTTGTCAATTATAGTACAGAATGTACATATACTCAAGTCAGCATAAATTTATTGTGTTTCATATATGAATTCTGAGAGAATAATATTCACATGCTCTGGCGAAAATACCATAAGAATGCGCTGACAAAGAAAACGTGTCCTAACAGTTTCTTAGCACTTTGTGTTACAAGTACATCAGTGCTCACCAGCAGTCATAAATGCAGCGATGGACAGCTGTCTTTCCTCAGTCAACCGTGTTTGGATTTTCATGTTGTGTTTGTAATGCACATGCTGTTCCAGTCAGTTTAATCAACATTTTGTAAAACATTCATAGAAGCACACGCACATCAAAGGGGCTGTTTACACCACTTCACTTTACGTGTTTTGTCTGATCGGTCAGCTTTCTGATCATGAAAAGACCTTTAAAATGCATTCGATATAGAGTGTAATATAAAGTGTAAATACATCTGGTTGTTGAAACCACATATATAAATTAAACTCCTCCCAAAACGTTAAAATAATAAACCTGTGAGAGCGTGATTTAAGCTATATGACAATTTAGCCAGAGAGGACAGAAAGCAACCATTTAAAATTTTGATGAACTCAGGAGGACTTCAGCTCTCTAAAGACAAAGTTGACTACCCCTGCCCTAACCCAGTCCGTGTTTCTACACCTCACACAAAACTTTCTGCTTTACCAAAAAATGTCCCCACAAGGTCAAAATTTACAGGTATTATTATTATTCGTGGGGCTAATGTAGGGAACACCAGTTGTACACACACACACACAATTTCTTACTCAATAATTAATTAAAAAAATGGACAGCTAAATGTAATCTTACTACACTGTTTTTCTTCTGTGTCTGTTCATGCGGAAAGCAAGATCTAACGATACATGCAATAGATGATTTTAACTATACATTACACATAATGCGCTGTTCAAGACTAGTCATTTAATGTCAATTTTATTATTCACTGCTCTAGACCAGTGTTTCTCAAACCTGTCCTAAGGGATTACCTCTCCCCTGTTTCTCCCACAACTAAATATGTTACAGGACATACAGACGTGGACAAAATTGTTGGTACCCTTTGGTCAATGAAAGAAAAAGTCACAATGGTCACAGAAATAACTGTTATCTGACAAAAGTAATAATAAATAAAAATTCTATAAATGTTAACCAATGAAAGTCAGACATTGTTTTTCAACCATGCTTCAACAGAATTATTTAAAAAAATAAACTCACGAAACAGGCATGGACAAAAATGATGGTACCCCTAGAAAACACTGAAAATAATGTGACCAAAGGGACATGTTAATTCAAGGTGTGTCCACTAATTAGCATCACAGGTGTCTACAACCTTGTAATCAGCCATTGGGCCTATATATATGGCTCCAGGTAATCACTGTGTTGTTTGGTGATATGGTGTGTACCACACTCGACATGGACCAGAGGAAGCAAAGGAAAGAGTTGTCTCAAGAGATCAGAAAGAAAATTATAGACAAGCATGTTAAAGGTAAAGGCTATAAGACCATCTCCAAGCAACTAGATGTTCCTGTGACTACAGTTGCACATATTATTCAGAAGTTTAAGATCCATGGGACTGTAGCCAACCTCCTGGACGTGGCACGCAGGAGGAAAATTGATGACAAATCTAAGAGACGGATAATCCGAATGGTAACAAAGAGAGCCTAGAAAGACTTCTAAAAGAGATTCAAGGTGAACTTCATGCTCAAGGAACATCAGTGTCAGATCGCACCATCCGTCGTTGTTTGAGCCAAAGTGGACTACATGGGAGACGACCAAGGAGGACACCATTGTTGAAAACGAATCATAAAAAAGCAAGACTGGAATATGCCAAACTACATGTTGACAAGCCACAAAGCTTCTGGGAGAATGTCCTGTGGACAGATGAGACAAAAATCGAAGTTTTTGCCAAGGCACATCAGCTGTATGTTCACAGACGAAAAAATGAAGCATATCAAGAAAAGAACACTGTCCCTACTGTGAAACATGGAGGAGGCTCTGTTATGTTCTGGGGCTGCTTTGCTGCGTCTGGCACAGGGTGTCTTGAATCTGTGCAGGGTACAATGAAATCTCAAGACTATCAAGGAATTCTAGAGAGAAATGTGCTAGCCAGTGTCAGAAAGCTTGGTCTCAGTCGCAGGTCATGGGTCTTGCAACAGGACAATGACCCAAAACACACTGCTAAAAACACCCAAGAATGGCTAAGAGGAAAAAATTGGACTATTGTAAAGTGGCCTTCTATGAGCCCTGACCTCAATCCTATTGAGCATCTTTGGAAGGAGCTGAAACATGCAGTCTGGAAAAGGCACCCTTCAAACCGGACACAACTGGAGCAGTTTGCTCATGAGGAGTGGGCCAAAATACCTGCTGAGAGGTGCAGAAGTCTCATTGACAGTTACAGGAAGCGTTTGATTGCAGTGATTGCCTCAAAAGGTTGCGCAACAAAATATTAAGTTAGGGGTACCATCATTTTTGTCCAGGTCTGTTTCATGAGTTTATTTTTTTAAATAATTCTGTTGAAGCATGGTTGAAAAACAATGTCTGACTTTCATTGGTTAACATTTATAGAATTTTATTTATTATTACTTTTGTCAGATTAAAGTTATTTCTGTGACCATTGTGAGTTTTTCTTTCATTGACCAAAGGGTACCAACAATTTTGTCCACGTCTGTATATCTTTACTTATCTTACATATATCTTATTTGTTTTATGATTAACTGAACACTTTAAAAGTGCTGTTTGGAAAGTGCTAAAAGATAAAGTTTAATAAAAAAAAGAAAGTATTTTGAGTGTCTGTATATGTCACCACTAAAAGTTAAATCACTGTTTACTGAAACCAAAGGGACTAAAATGTTTAAGTGCTTACTGAGATATTTGCAACTGGAAAACATGTTACTCACTTAAGATGTGACACTTTAATCATTTCAATGGCTGGTTCGTCGTTCCCACGTTCACCTCGAAATGCAAAGCAACGCCCTGAGAGTGAAAGCACCAAATATGAATTATGTGTAACATGTTCAGCACAACAAAATGCATGAACTAATGAACCAACAAACTTTTTAATACCATCACACGGCTACAACTCAAACACACACATTTTTATTAACACAGCATCTTGAATATGTAAACAATGGTCAAATTGTGATTTTTTCCCCCTTCTTTTTTTTCATGAATTTTGCAGTTTTAATTTTTTTCCTTCTTATTAAACAATAGATTTGGGGAAGGGAAATAGGAACATGATCCACATACATATACATACATATATATATATATATATATATACACATACATATATATACACACACACATATATATATATACACACATATATATATATATATATATATATATATATATATATATATATATATATATATATATATATATATATATACATACATACACACACACACACACACACACACACACACACACACACACACATATTAACATATACTGTTTTTGACAGCATTAGTAATTTCATGTACTTTATATTTGCAGCAGCAGTATTTTTGTTTATATATTGGCAGCGGCGGTGTTGCAGATTTATTCCACCAAGACCAAATACATTAACACCATATCCATACCATGACATACATGAGTTGTCATGACAGAAATATATTTATATTTGTAAGCATTCTGGGTGTGAATGGGTTTGCTACTGTTTGAAAAATGAAATACCACTGAAACTGAACAAAGACATTTTTATACCAGTGTATAATAAGCCTGTGTGTGTGTGCTTTACCTGTGCGCAAGTCCACATGTTGCAGTTCATTCCTCACAAGCCCAAGATTGTTGGGAACAGAGGTGGCAAAGGACAGAAAACTTGTTAAACTAACCCATTCAATTCCTCTGCAAGAGATAAGGACAAAATAGAATAAAATTAGAAGAACATTTCTTTTTTTTAATCTAGTAGGGATGTTTTACAGCAGAATATAAATTTGTCTCATATTTGATGAATTCTGCACTGATACTGCATTTTCCTGTTTATTACTGTGAAGCTGCTTTTTAAAGTCAGGGGTAGGTGATTTGGTTGAAAGACATTTTTTGTTATGCTGGTTGAAAGTCCCTTCACAACCCAATAGCAATCACTACGTTATGTGGCCTTAATGTTTTTATATCATCTGTGGAAGGCGCAGGGCCATAAAATGTTAGTCCAATCATATTCATTGGCCCGAGGGCTACAATACGCTTCCCTACCTGCCTGTGAACATAAGTATCTACATAACTCTGTGCACACTTGTTTGTGTAGAAACAATGTGTTTTGTTTTGGAGGAGGTGTGGCTTTGGAGAGTGATTTGCAGGGTGCATGGGGTGTGTCACCCTTTCAAAGCTAGCTTGCTATTGCTAGCTTTTTCAAAATTGCCTACGATACTTTTAACTCTTTACCTGTCAGCTTTTTTAAAGGTTGCCAGGCATCATTTTTGATGATTTTCACCTAAATTTGATGGCCTTCAGAATATTTTCTGCTATGCATTTTATATCACAACAAAGAACAAAGCCTCTGCTTTTCAACAAAAAAATTTCATTCTATCTGTATGTGTTCTTGCTTTATCACTAACTTGAATTCAGATTTATCAGAAATACAAACGTTTTGACAAAAAACTGAGAAAATGCATTTTTACCCAAGTACAGCATTGTCAAGAAAAACACATTCAGATATCATATAATGAATAATTGAAATTGCATTCAATAAACACAACAAACAGACACAGTGGGTCAGTGGTGACAATGGTGGAAAAAGTCCTCTGCCCTCGCCCAAGGTTGTTTTTTTTTGTTTGTTAGATGTTTCCTGTGGTGTCCTCAGTGACGGCGCACTTCTGAATTTCCTCTTCTACCACTTAACGCACAATTCATACATAGGACAACAGCATCCTTAGCTATCTTAAGCTCTTTGAAATCTCTTTAAAAAATAATTAAAAAAAAGGCTGTTCAGAATAGGAGGTCTGAAAGATTGGTGTTCTGTCTAATGAGAGAGTAGTGGTGTGTCTTGGCTAGGGGATCCAAGCAGATAGCACTAATGAGACAAAAAATGGCCACATGTTTAATTAGGCCATTTCTCTCAGAAACATGCAGATAATATGGAAATGAGAAGCCTCTGTGGATTGAGGGCAAAAGACTGGGGGAAAGTTTTAGACTTTATGTGTGTGGCACAATAAAATGTAGTTTTATGAGTGTATAATACAGATCAGATTATGCTTTAATGTGTTTTGGACTCTCTGCTGGAGACATCAGGGACATTTTGTTCCCTATACAGTTGATTTTATGTTGTATTCCTGTGCAACATCCTTAGCAAAATAAACAATTAGTATAGTATATTGCACATTTCAGCAATATGAACTGTTTATTATTTATGTAATTAATATTATGTAAATATTATTTATGTAATTAATTATGAGTGACCTTTGCTATATACATATATATATATATATATATATATATATATATATATATATATATATATATATATATATATATATATATCAGAACTAAAAAACACTTCAGTTATAAGGTATTCTAACATAACAGAATGCATATGCAGGTATGATTAGATTAAACAAAAGCTTACCTGACTTCACAGGAATGGACACTTAGCTCTTTGTGCAGGAGACCACTGGTCAAGTTGTACACCAGCACAGAGCCATTGCTTGTACCTAAGAGGGAAAACATGTAAGATACAAATAAATTCTGTAATGGACAAGTTAATCTGACTGGATACTTTTTTTTTGTTGTTGATTACAAATAATTATCATCATTGTAATCACCACATTAAATAAATAATTTGTAAACATCCTCAGAAATTTTAAATGACAGTGTTCATAAATCAGCCTGCTCAGACTGAACAGAACATCTTTCATCCCGTCAGTGAAGGAGAGGAGTTGATAGATGTGGCACTGACAGGAAGATATGAGTGAGGGTGAATGAGGAATGGAAACGTTTCAAAAGGGTTTATTGATGGGGATAGGGGAGAGTATGGGTGACAGTTTATGTAAAGGGTAGGGTTTTCTGTAAGCATTTGTAGAAATTAGGGCACACAGATGATGTCTTTGTCTATAGCTGATGGCTGACAGACATCACGATGTTGAGTCGGAATGATAATTCCTTCCCCCCCACCCCCTCTTCCGCAATCCGCCACATCCCAACTGACCTATAAGTAAGCCCCGCTCCCTTAGACAAACAATGTCTTACAATGACAGCTGGCAGAGCTATGTTTTTTTGGGGTGTTTTTTTTTTTTTTTTTTTTTTTTTACACAAAAGGGCAACGAAAAGGGAATTAATATTTCATGGAGGGATTTGTACAATTTATTATCTAAATACAGTGGATAACTTGAAGTGAGGGTTTACAGAGACAGTGCAAGCGGGAGAAATCTCATATTGCACGTAGGATATCAGTGAACAGACAACCTGGAAATGAATCACATTCGAGAGAAATATCAAGTCCTCTTCTTAAACTGTTTGCGAGTCATAAAAACTGGTCAATGACCATCCTATAACGCCTGAGAAAAAAAACAACTACATTAACAAAGAACAGAGAATTTCTTGTCCAGAGATATCTGGAACACATGTGCCAAGGCATTCACAAAAAGTCACGTTTTACTTATTGATGTTTTTGCTTTTATTTAAGGTACATATATTATAATGGTTGGGGGGGCCCTCCCTCATTAAAAAAAATTGTAGCCAGCAGCTCCTTTAAATACAGGAGAGCGTTTACAGTGTGTGTATTGGCTAGTAATACAGTACATCAGAAAGGACATACAAATGCTCACCTATTATCGACCTCAAATATGGCATTATTATCATTATTCAAATGAACACATAAAATTGTAAAACAAATTCTATATTTTAAGATTATGTAATCTGTATCATGCATACAGGCACATCCACTACTGCGCAAATGACAAGTCAGTGTCGCCAACTTATTCTCTTAGTCCAAAAAGCAAAGAAAGCACTAGTTCAATTATTAAAATGTTAATGCAATCTCCTTACAGTTATTTTTAACACACACTTTCATAACCATTACATCTGCCACTGTGTCGTGGCAAGCTTTATGTGTGTGCTTGAGCATTTATTAGGCTATGCAGGCAATTTAAGACTTGTTATAATGATTAAAATTGGTAATAAATGTGCAATTAGTCAACTAATGCTTAAAAAACGGAAAAAAAGAAAAGAACGAGCACTAGATGACCAGAAAAATCCTTTGTCGAGAGCAGCCCTAGTGACTATATATCCACTGAATTTGAATAAAAACAACAAGAACAACTGTGATCAACTGGTGATGAGCATACAGCAACACAGACGCAATGCTGGGACTTGTGACAACTACTTGACAAACTGAATAAATTGACTAAATTAAATAGGATGCATTTCAAATTGTGAGGTTAAATATTCAAAAAAGTACTGACCAAATGACATTTTTAAACAAAGCAGCTACACCTCCACCTCTCTTAACAGTTCTGCAAACACTTTTAAAATTAAAGTTAGGAGGGGCTGTTTAACTGAGGACTGTTGTATGTTTCATTTAAAAACAGATTGATTGTGGTTATTAAGTCATTGATCAGAAATGATGTATTTTTTAATGAGCGAATGTTTAAAATGCTTACTTGATGTCATTACTTTGTGTCTGTATAGCAATCTTAGTTTGATGCACAATCACAGAGAGTGCAGAAATGGGAGGATGTCCATATGCTATCAGTATTATGTGTGGACCCAGTATTCTGATAGCAGCAACAGCTGAGAGAAATGATGCGATGAACGAATGAATGAGGTAAGTAGGCGTGTGTGTGTGTGTGTGTGCTAGTGCTGCTTCCCCAGCAGTGGCAGCTAATGTGACTTTATCGCACTATGGCCACAGAAAAGATTGAAGTAGTCGATGAAATTGACTCCTTTCATGCTGCAGGTTTTTTGTAGTCATGTATTCATGCCAAGCAACCGTGAAAACATATTCCCATTGCTGGGAGTGGTCCACTGATGAACTTCAGGTGACAAAATACCAGTGTTTGCAAGTCTTGTCATAGCCACATCATAGAGGATGCCACGGCAGATACCCATGATAATCTGACATCCAATGTAAAATCACTATCATCATTATCATACTAAGTACGTTGTAAGAGCAGACTGATTGCTATAAAAAGGAGGTAGGAAGCGCTTTCAATAATTGTGTTCTTGTAAGTAATGGTTACATCCAAAAAAACATGCACAGCCATAATCGCTCTGGTCTCACCAAATGGTCTCACATGCAAGAAAATTGCTACAAAGAATATTGCACCTGAAAGAACCATTTACTGTTCATTTACTGAACCATTTTTGTGAGCTCATTCACTTTGCTGTCAAGAAATGAGGTCGTATTACATATTACGTATTATGTGAAATTTAAACAAACTCACAGTGTATAAACCATTAACTATGACTCCTGGCTCAAACTCACAATTTGCTGTTTTTTTATTAAGTTGTTAAGAATGTGGTTGTTAATATATTGGGTAGGATTAGGGATGTAGAATATGGTCATGCATGATATGTGCTTAAGTACTAATAAACAGCAAATATGTTAGTAATAGGCATGCTAATAAGCAACTAGTTAATAATGAGAACTAGTCCCTATACTAAAGTGCTAACAGAAACTACTCTAAGTTTCATATTTAAAGTTTACAAAATAATTTAAATATTAACTGAAACAGAAAACATGCTGATGGTATTTGTGTCAAAGAGTTTATATATTGATAAAAAGAATTTAATTATTTTTCTGTCTACATTACTCTCTACAAATATAATTCTGAGGGCTTGTTTACAATCTTGTTTTTTAATCAGATTTTTCATTTATACATTATAAATATTTACATTTTTTACATTATAAATGTGATTTTTCAAAATGAAATACTTTCAGATCGATTGTTAACTCTGTAGCAGAGTCAAAATCTTGAGTGTGCCCAATACTCCATTATTTTAGCAAAAAAATTATATATATAAAAAAAATAGTAGAAAATAGTAATGCACTATTTGTTTCTTAATTTTTTTTTCATCAGTTATGTATTATTAACATAGTAATTAATATTAAGAAGGAAGTAAAGGAAACAATGCACTGTTTGCTAGGTGATTTTGCTTTGGAGACTTTTAAATCCCTTTTTCTCACAACTAACTTTGCTGACTTCATCCACTTCAAATGAGTGTAGGGGTGTAGCTCAGTAATTGTTTTTTTTGTCTGATTGCCATAAATCATACATCATTTTCAATGCATTTCAATGAAAAAGAAAACAAATTTTTGGAAAATTTGCTCATTTTTGGCTCCTTGTGACACATTTTGCCAGCGCATGTAACGTGTTTTGTGTTTCATAAGGGCTGATACTGTACACCAACACTTTGCTGTGCATGTGTATGTTTAAATTTCATTTAAAAAATAGAGAAGAAAAATGTATCTGGTCACTGCACGTGAAGTACTCACCCACAGCCAATAAGGGCTGGTAGTGGTTGATGTTCTTTGTGGTAAGTGGAGGGCACATCCGGAGGGAGAAAGGGGGCAAGGGCAGGCCAGACAGCAAACCTGTCAACAGGAACTTCAGATGTACTTCTTGCTGACCTGCCAGGGGTCGTGGGGAGTCCATTCCAGAAATCAGACTGTGACCTGGAATAGGGGCAGATCACATAATACATCTAACACCATATCAGTTAAAACAACAGAGCAGCTCTTTAAAAGGTCCCATATGGTCAAATCTGAAATTTCCTGTCTTTTTTGGTAAGTGAGGTCTAGGGGCTAGGTAACTACCATTTAAGTTTAAAACGGTCAATGCACAGTAAAATTCACACAGCCTGCATAAAGTAGCTATAAATAAAAAAATAAATGACGCTAAAAATTGCCCAAATTTTTTGTAAAAATAAGCAAATTAATTAATAAGTTTATTATGAATTTGCAAATTAATTCATAATAAACTATAGTCCACAGTTTACAGCATATTTTCTTTTCTTTAAAGCATCAGTACTCATTTACCAAACCTCATTCTTAAAAAAAATAATACATTTATACAGTTTTAACACTATTCTTCTAAACCCTAAAAGCCCACCAACAGCATTGCTCAAGCAGAACACAAAAAAAAAAAACACTCCTAAAAGTTGTTAAATACTTAAGATTAAAGACGTAACAGGAGATAAGCCATACCAAAGACTGAGATTGTCAAGACTTGTTTCTAAAAGGAAAAAGATTTATAATAATGATATACAAATAAACAAAACAAATAAATAAAAGTGTCTTGCTGACAAAGACAGAGAGAAGAGTGTGGTCTCAGGTTCTTTCATCAAAAAATATTTCCTCAAGCCAAAAGGCAGAAGAATGAAGTTTGAGGCTCTTTAAAAGTGACCGATCTAAAAGCTAGAAGGAATGTGTGTATGTGGGAGGATGGCTATCTTACCAATCATTGTATTTAGAGAAAGATCCGGGATACATTTTTGATTGTGATGTAAAGGTGTTCCACAGAAATTCACAGGAGAATACAAGGGTGGCAAGCCAGAACTGAGGGAATAAATATAGGTAAATCTCACAAAACAAGCAAATAAAAATATTTAATTTTATTACATTTATATATATTTGTAGATTGTAATTGTATTATCATTACTACAGCATTTTTTTGCTAAAGCACTGTACAATAAATGACTGCACTGTTTTTTTTTTATATATGAAATATACATATGAAAATATTTTCAAGAACAGTTCTGAAAACTAATACTATTGGTTTGAATCAGAAAGTAACATGTCAGATAAGGAAGAACACTGAATTTCGAATAAAAATGATTGCCCTTTTGTTTTGTGAAAATATATTTTCAAGAAAAATTCTAAAAAATAACACCATTGGTTAGAAAGTAAAATACCAGTTAGTTAAGGCGGATTATTTAAATTATAATAAAACTTAGTGCAGTTTAAAATGGCATAAAATTCATGCTCCAAGAAGATATATCAAGCAAATTAAGCAAACCCTTCATTATAGCATTATTTTCAAGTCTGCTACTAATCTGTAATGTCTAACAATATAAATAATTTGTTTATGTTTAAAGAATTGTACCTCAGGCTTGAAGATGATTTACTGGCATGAGCTTTGAGCTCCCACAGCATTACCCTTCCATCACTGACTACAAGGGCGGCACTGTTCTCATTGACAGGACAGATTACCACTCGGTAGGGCCGCACTGTCTTAGTCACACGGATGGCATCACACTGGGAGCGGAGATCATAAACCAACTCCTGGACATTCTGTTCTGGATCAATCACTGGAACAATAAAACATATAACATATTTAAGATAAATTACCACATTTCTCATCACAAGTCAAGTAAAAACAGGGTTAGAATTTATTCAGGGGTGGTGCTAGGGCAACACACACATATATATATACACATATATACACATATATACATATATATACATATATACATATATACACATATATACATATATATATATATATATATATATATATATATATATATATTTATTTTATACATTTAATTAAAATATTTAATTAATTTAATTTAATACTCATATCATTCCTGTCATTACATTTTCAGTAAAAAACTATACTGTAATATTGTGGATAGAAGTAAAGGAACAAAACCTGTCTTGCCTGTTTCATTAGGAGAAGGTGTTGTGGAACGGCACACACGCAGTGTGATGCAACCATTCTCATGGAGGCAATAAAGAGCATCTCTCTGAGCACAAGGAATCACCTGCAAAAAGACAAAACAAGCATTAGTCCTTGATATTTCTTATAAATCATATAAATTCCTAAAAATGTACAATCTTCCAAAAGCATCTGAGTGGCACCTAAGGCACAAATTTTATTTTTTTTGAGAAATAAAAGTGACAGTGATAATTTTATGGATTTGCTCCGTTTGGTGGCTGTTTTATTACTAAACTAGATAATTAAAAAGTCACATCATTGAAAAAGCCTATACAGACAGATAGATAGCCAACAAGCCAGTAACAAGATTCTCTAGTCTGGTAAAGGCGGGGTCTGGGGAACTTGCGAGAGTAGAATAAAACCTCAATACAGCAAAATATAGAGACAGCCTTATTGTAAACCTATTCCCAAACATCAAACATTTAGAACCTCAGACTGGGCAGAAGGTTCACCTTCCAATATGACAATGAATCTAAGCACACACAATGCAACTGTGGCTGAGGGACAACTCTGTGAATTTCCTTGAGTTGCCCAGCTAGACCCGGCCTGAACATTTCTAAAAAGAAAAATGAAAATGCCTGTTGGCCTGCAAAGATTTTAGAATGTAAAGAGATAAGGAGTAGAATGTACAAATGCTGATGTACAAAGTAGTTGCATTATATCTGAAAAGATTTGAGGCTGTAAAAGTGCTTCAACTAGGAAGAGTTTGAATACTTATTCAATGTACGCATTTCATGATTTTACAAGTTGCTTTGCCATTATGTTATATGGGATGTGGACTGACGTGAAAAAAATTCAATGAAGCAGTTACTGCACAAGGCAGCAACAAATACGGAAAAAAAATGTGAGTGTGAATACTTTCAAAGTATTGTATATAATACTACTTACAATAAATGTCACATTTTATTTTTTTAATATTTGTCCGAGAGAAAGTGGGAATGTAGTTCTCAACTGACAACTTAAAAGAACACTCCACTTCACATTGTCTCAAACTGACAGATACCAAAAGAATAAAATGGAACTTTCTGTTTTGTACACAACTGTCATTCAGTATTAATTATAAGTAAAACTCATTTTGTTTTATTAACCACAGTATTATTGTTGATAGTTGCTGATAAGCAAATTTACTTTTGATTCATTTAGAAAAAAAAACACATACGTCATACCAGTAATGAGTAAATAATAAGTACACATCTGTTTCTTTATATTCAAATTAAACTGTGTTTGTACACATACCACTGTTTCTATGTATACTGAGTTCAATATGGGTTCTGTAATGGAAAAACTAGAGCAAATTTTATTGAGCTTTTACTGTGTGCGCGCATTACTGGCTTATGCCAGGCTCTCACGGTCAGCCTAGACTGAGAGTATGAGTGAATGCAGCTGCACCATCAGTCATGCAAATTACCTTCCTGACAAGTGCTTTATAACACTTAATGTGTGTGTGTGCACGCATTTTAATGCACCAAAAAAAATACACTTCAGGAGATATACTGGCTTTATCCAACACACAATGTACTCGAGAAATCACATTTAAATAGGTTGATCTTTTTAAAAAAAAGTGCCATTTTCGTGATCACATGTACCATAAATATGTGGAAATGATTATGAACACCAGTAAACAAATGATGCAAATTTTACTGTGGAAATACGAAATGGTAAACTGATAAAGACAAAATAAGAGCATTAAATTGCAAGACTTATGACTCACAACAAACATGTACAGACATAAAGTACATTTTATTATTCCACTTTAGGCATAATGCTAACTGTAATTAATTATGCAACTACATGTCAGCTAATTCTCATTAATTGGTAACTACCTATCTACTAACACTACACAGTTAGTAACTAACTGTAGAAAGTAAGGTTATGTTTAGGGTTTTTAAAATAGGTTGACAGTCAGTATGTTGTGGACCCATAAAATAAAGTGTTTGGTTATTGAGTTATTAATTCTACAAATGCTCTAATGACAGCTAGTTGACATGTAGTTGAAAAGTTAATTTACTAGGTACTTACTAGCACAATGTCTAAAGTATTGTATATGGATGTACCAAGCTATCTCAAGAACCATAATCAGGGTAGATTAAGGATTTTTGTTTTTTAACTAATCAGCTATCCTAAGCCTAAACCTTTATTTTATGTCAGCTGTCATGCAGGGGTCATACAGTAGGTGGCAGTATGTACCTGCAAGTGTGCTTGCCAACTGTCATTAACAGGAGAGAAAAAAAAAAAAGATGCTCAAATGTGCTTGAAGGCATGAGAACAAATGAGGTCTGTTCTAATGCATTACACACATTTAATGTTTAGCAAATAAGATGCACGGTTTTATAAGAAATCACTCAAAAGTAATTTATCATTTATTTTATCTGACTATACATGACATTTTTGTCAAAGCATTGCTATGGGTTAAAATTGCTTTGTACATGTCTAACACCTCAAGCTTTTTGCTTGCTAAGTAACCTAATCTCCATTTTTCCTGTTGTTGCAGTTGTTTTCCTTATTGTACATATAAAATGTGAGTTGTTTATATCAGTAGTCTGCTATTTATAATTGTGGCCACACAGTCTGCTGACAATATCAACCATACATGCTTCATCCTTATTCATAGTGATGTTATTATTCTGTCTGTTTGTCATTATCTCTGGAAAGAACTTCTCTGTCTATTTGAAGAAGGGCTGGGGATGAGATGTCAGCAGCAAGCAGTCTCTGTGTGCCTTTACACATTTTTTCTCATTTTCAGCAGGAGAAAATAGTCACACCATCCATGTGCTTGAATTTAGGAAAGCTATTTATGTGACGTGATTATTTGTTACAAATAATTTGCTCGTGGTGCATAAAAAAACAAACAACAATATAGTATACAATAATTCTTATAAAAACCAAAAAAAACATGAAACTCTAAACTCAGAACAAGGTGTGCATTTACAGTATTTGTGTCATTGTGATCACTTTAATCACGTTAAAACTGAAATGGGCACCTTTTTGTAATGGGAATGCAGACTCTCACATTCCCTTCTCACACACACCTGTATAAAGGGTACGCCAGAGCGCTCAATGGCAACCACTCCAACGGTCTGACTGAGCTCCAAGTCTAGGATGAGGATTTCTCTGGGGTACAATAGCAACATGTGATTCCTCTTAGATGGTAGATATGACAGCTGGAGACAGTCATTAAGAGTCACTGCTTCAGCCCTGCACACAAACAAACACACACACATATAGACAGGTCACATTCAAAACATTTATTTTCCTGGCTGATTTAATATTTATGTAATCTGCTGTTATGTAGATTTATAAAATCAAACAACTATGCATCTTTATCCAAGTGTTTAATGGTAAATGTTCTTGAATAGCCAACTGGATTGAGTAAAAAAAAACTTCACTGCTCGCAGGATGCATATTGCACAAAAAACAATAACATTTCTATGAATCTGGGTTGGTTTAAATACATTTCACAGGAAACAAAACAGTATTTAAAAGGTATATTAATGCTTGTGTATATTAACCAGTTCGCCAGCATAAACATTCTAGAAAGAATATGCAGCAAGATGTGTTGAATTGTTTTTGTAAATATGGCTCATAATCATCTTTTTGTTTGTTTACATTTTCTGGACTCTGTTTTGATTGTTAAATTTTTAAAATCTTCATCATTTTTACAAAATGATTAGTATATTTTTTTAATTTTTGTGTACTTTCATTTGTTTCACTGTCTGATTAAATATAGGTTAGATTGATTTTGTTTAATTAAAAGAAACATATTATGCCCCTTTTTACAATATGTAATAAGTCTTTGGTGTCCTCAGAATGTGTCTGTGGAGCTCAAACTGTCTTTGGTGTCACAAATCATGAATTATATTATTTATTTGTTTATTTATATGTTTTGTGTTTGGTGCCGTTTTTTATAGTGTTGAATATTGTTGAATTGTTGAATATTGTAGTACTGTGACATGTATGAGAAATTGCTAAACTTATTCACTGAAAACTTTCAAATGTACATAAAGATAAAGAAACCTGAATCTGAAATAAATGTTTCAGATTATACGGTAGTATCTGAATTTGGGAATATTGAAATAATACAGGGAATTAAAAATTTTTCACACCAAAAAAATGATATAAATCTCAGACTACTTTTAAATAAAAATTTTAGCCACCCCTGATTTGGTCATACCACTGATATCACATGAGCAGTACAACTAAAAAGGGAAACTCCAATTATACAAGGACATACATTTACTACATGGACAGAGCAAAAAAAAAAAGTACTTTAACTTAACACTTACATAAATTATAAAGCAAATGTTTTACTGAAAAAAAACACAACATTAACAAAAACACTGAAATTAGAGCATGTGGTTTATCTGTCAATCACATTAGTATGAAAGTTTGTTTCATTACTATACCAACAGCAGTGTCTCAGTGCAGTTTTTTTAGAACCCCATTTGCTGGTGGAAAAAAATTATTTATAATTTGTGTTTTTAGACTTTTTCTATGCACACAAAGGGCCTATTTCTCTAAAATATTGTTCACAAATCTGTCTTAATCCGTGTTAGTGAGCACTTCTTCTTTGCTTAGATAATCCATCCACCTCACAGGTGTGGCAAATCAAGATGCTGATTAGACAGCATGATTATTGCACAATTGAGTCTGGCCACAATAAAAGTCTAAAATGTGCAGGCATGCTGACTGCAGCAATATCCACCAGAGCTGTTGCCCATGAATTCAATGTTCATTTCTCTACCATTTCTCTAAGCCATCTCCAAAGTTTCATAGATTTTGGAAGTACATCCAACTGGACTCACAACCACAGACCACGTGTAACCACACCAGCCCAAGACCTCCACGATCATCAGCCATGTAGACAGCTGCAACAATCGGTTTGCATAACCAAAGGATTTCTGTACAAACTGTCAGAAACCATCTCAGGAAAACTCTTCTGCATGCTCGTCATCTTCATCAAGGTCTCAACCTAACAAATGCTTGAATTTGTTGACGTCTGACACTTTGGAGAGGTGTTCTCTTTACAGATGAATCTCTTCAAAGAAGAAGTCACTTATTTGTATGGTGCCAATTTAAAAAGTATCCTTTGAACATAAACTTGAGCTGTTCTGTCTCAGCTGCACCATGCAGATAAGTTTTCCACATTGTTTGTGCTTTGATCTGAACATAAATAATGTATTCACGTGACGTAGCTGACACAGAATTGCACACATTGTTATAAATCACCTCCTATCACGTACTATCACATAAAAGTATTTATTTGTTATGTAAGTAAAACATATATACTTTTTAGTATGTAGCTGAATATTAGTCAAGCATTGGGACACATAATTTTAAACTGCACTGTCAATCAGCTGTGCAAGATGGTATCTTTCAAATATTCAGTGATTACTGTAGTAAACTGAGTCATGTCATGACTACTACAATATGGCAGACAGTTTACACATAGTGGTACTATAGTAGAAAGGTACTATATACCAAAAAAATAATCAGCGGCTAGCCGTGCATTTAAATTTTTTTTACCTTACCTAGGTTTGTGTCTTTCTCTACAAACAAGCTATGCATAGTTACTTCAAAAATAGCAGGTTTACCACATCATTGCTGAGAAATATAATGTAGCAATAATAATAATAGTAATAATTACTGTTAAGAATTCAAAGTAGGCCTATATATAGCTTTAAAACACAACTATAAATGCAATAAAGGGTAAAATACAATTACAAGTCATAAAGAAAAGGTCTTTCAGTATTAGGGAGTGCTTTAAGTATCTAAAGTGTACAGATAACCATAGTTAGGTTTTTCTTTTTTTAAATCAACAATATTGACATTTGATTGTTACGGATGAGATTATAGACACTGGTTGCTTGAATAGACTGTGCATTAGTGTGAATGCAATCTATTTCCACATATCAGATGTTTCATCCTAATAAAACATGACTGTTTACATAAGTTTTGTATCATAAAAGTAGATCCAAGGGCATTTAACCGCAGCTACGAGCTTCAGGACAAATAGATACAAAATGCATGTGAAAGCCTGTCAGTAGCTGAGCTTTGTGCAACTAACACGTACTGCATTACAAATGACAGAAATGAATGAATACAGGTAGACTAAAACAAGCAATGTGCATATGTGTCACAGCGCATATTCTGTGCAATGAAGCCCACCGCGATCGTCTCTAGCACACACATGTGCCATTTGTGGTAAAAAGCCAAGCTCAGTCAATCAGAATCAAGTATTTTGACAGACCATTGAATAAATAATTATACTACGGGGCCAGTGAATGCTTGAATCTGACAAAAATTCTAAGGTGTGGAATAATTTTAAGGGAAACATAGTTCCAGGCAGATCTTTGACTGCATTACACGACCATATCACTTTGGCAAATAGTTTTTATTATTTCAAAGGTCTTACAAAAGCAAAATAGCCAAAATCGACAACAACACCAGCCAAACAAATAATTGTAATAATCAATATGATAAAAACGACCACTCATTTCCATGTTTTGCAACAAAATTGCATTTTATTATGCACAAAAACCACATACTCTCCTGCTCTCTCCCTCAGACGCACACATGCTAATGTTATTAGCACTACTTGAGCACTACAAGCATGACTTGACTTCTCACAAGCCAGGTATCGACGGCGCTGAAAATTAAATTAAAGTTTCACTATTTGCCACTTTTGAGCGAGGCTCAGAGGTAATTTACAAGCGCTCTCTCACTCGTATCACACATCAAAACACTTATTCATAACTTTGTTATTAACTGCATTAGTCTGCTATCAATGGCTCAAGCCTGTTACTAAGTCTAAAAATTACTTTTTGAAATACTAAAATACTTTTTGAAATTAGCCATGGAGGCACTGGATAAGATGTGTAATAAATAATCCTACTCACAACAGCGTTTTAACTACAAAAAACGTCTTGAGGTGTGGCAAAAAAATAATTGATGAAGTGTCATTGGATTATTAGAAAGTTATAATCCAATGTTATTTGGACACAGCAATTGTTATGTTTTGACTTTAGTTTCTGTTTACTTTCTATGGTTACCCATTTGATCAGTCCTTTCTTTCAGCTGTTGCTTAATTAGTTATCTTTGTTTGCTCTAGTGTTTACATACCTGTGATTCTTTAAGAGTTCTATTCTCATTAACACAGTATGGTAATTTGGTCATGCTTGTCTTCCTTGATTTTCTTAACACATAATTTTTGTGTTCTTGCACCCACCTTAGTATAAGACAGATACATACATACAGAAAAAAAAATTCTTTCATCGCCTTTTTGTTTAGGGCAATGATAAAATGGCACACCATACTATGCGCAATGTGAGGACACTGTATACGACAAAAAGAGTGGTAAACACTTAAACATTTGAAACTGTTTAAACACAGTTTGGTGTAAAAACTTGACTACAAATGGACATTAGGGGGGGAAATAAAAAAATGGGGAAAAGCCACACTTTAAAATCCTGTTGTCATGTCTGTTGCTCTCTCAATACTTGTTTCATCTAAATGCTTAAGAACTGATAGGGAACTAATGAGCTCTGAAGGGGGCTTGCTTTTTTTTAGAGGATGGAAATCAATGCTGGGAATAAGCTAAATCAATCAGACTCCAGGAGGCAAGAGGGATTGGATTGTGGAAATCCTGCTGCTAATAAGAAAGCAGTGAACAGAGGAAGAGAGAGCAAAGGTGCTCCAATAAGACCTTCTATCATTTACTGAGACAAAGAGAGACACAATCAATGGAAAATAAAACCACATAAAAAAAACAGGGGACATCAACAATGTGCAAATAGATGGAATCAATGGAAGATCAGAAATATGAATCAGAGGAATAAAACAGAAAAAAAGAATGTTAGAGAAGACAGACACACAGACAGAAAGAAAGATTAAAAAATATATATGTATATTCCACACTCCAGAAGGCCATGACTTGTAAAGACTAGAGTCTCAAAACCAGTTATTCTTTATAAAAGTTGACTCATTTAAACAGCCTACATATGTCTACATCACTGTGCTGGAAAATTTGCATAACATTGTACAAATGATTAGGCAAAGAAAAAAGGCAGAACTTTCATTCTCACTGTAGTATTGTTCACTTTAGTATACATGTCACTGAGAGACAGTGTGTTTTGTTGTGATAGTGAAACTACTTTGTTTCAGTTTCCAAAAGAGGGCACAACTAGAAATCAGTGATTAAGTTGTATTTACAAAACTGTTCCAGAACAGTTCAGCCTAAATATTCAGATGCGTGCAACATATGTTATGGAGTACTGTTTCCTGTGCATTACACCAAATGCACAAAATAATGTTCTTTTTAGCAGTATCATATGACTTTAATATGTCTGTGTGTTGTAAGTCTGTGTTTTACTGGCTGTATACTCCCACATTTAACTAAGATACAGCAATGCAATCCTAAAAATTATTTATTTTATTGAGACTATGTTTATTATTTTGCACAAGAAAGAAAGGCAGTTGGCTACCAAAAATTTTTTTTTTAATCTCTGGTTTTATTTTTGATGAAAAAGAGAGAAAACTATTTAAAGAAAACTTTAAGTTAAGCCAGTCAATTTTTTGTGAATTTTTTCATGGCATCACCAAAATTTCAAGAATACTTTTTTTCTTTAAACTCAACATTCAAGTTTACCGGGGGGATTCACCAAATTCATGAATTACTAATTACAACATAAATATTGGATTTAAAGTACTTTACTAATTACCCTGTCTGAAAAGTAATTTAGTTACTTAATATATAACTTAATTATTCAAAACAATAATTACGCTACATCGTAAAATCAATATAAACCTCCATTTTTTTTTTCAGGTGTGGGGGGAAGGGGTGCAGCGCATGCAAAGCATGCAATGACTGTGGTAACTTTAACATTTGAAAAGATACTATAGCAAAGTTGTTGCTTTCCTTTTTCAAACTGATTGTTTTTGTCATGAATATATGGTTGACCTGAAGAATAAAAGCCATATCACACATTTGGAAAATTATGAGTTATATCACTGCTCATCGACTCCTAGAATCATAATTAGATTGAATCGTGAAGTGCCTGCTGATTCCCACCCCTAGTTAACTGTAAATAAGAATTGATTGGAAAAGATTATCGCCTCCGCATCAGATCGCTCTGCAGTATTCACTAAATTCTGAATTCTAAATTATTGCTCATAACAGGTCTTTTTTTTTTAAATTATGAAAATTTGATAAATCTTGAATTATTTAAAACTATGTTTGCGTGCAGGTGACTGCATATGAGCTCAGATACATGAAAGGCCGTACCTCGCTTTATTTTTACATAGATAATTTTAATTAATTAGTTTATAAGTAGACACTTCAAGCTTCATATACATGAAAAAAAGACTACCTCGCTTTAGTTTCATACAAATTACATAAACAGATAATATTGGTTTTCGATTCAAACTCGTTCAATTAAAAGTAGACCCTTAAAATTACACTAAGGTCCGGTTTCACAGACAGGGCTTAACCTAAGGATTAGACCATTAGACAAAACAAAGGCAAAGACATGTTTTAAGATCAGTCAGTACAAGTTTCTTTCAGTTTCTTTCAGCTCAGATTTACATTTTAGTCTAGGACTAGGCCTAAAGTAAGCCTTGTCTGTGAACCCGGGGGGTCAAAATGTCTGTGTATTGAGGTTTTGGATGCCTAGGTTCCATAAATTTAGACCATTTTGAGCAGTCTTGCTCACAATCACCAGTGGAGTTTACACTGGTAATATTTAAATACAATTTCTCAAATATTGAAGTATGTATTCTTTTATGTCAAATAAAAAATTATAATATTTTTAAAATTGTAATGAAAAACAACAGAATACAAACAAGAACAATAAGAATAAGTTACAACTGAGATCAGTATGTAAAAAAATTATTTGTACTAAAGAAGTGTGTGTTTTTTCACACGTTTAATAAAGGCTCAGAGGTGGCATGAGTGCAAAAATTAATGCTGAGGATAATGTTTTAAATATAAATATATTGATTGATTTGTTTGAACGGCTGATTCATTCAGGATTGAGGCAAGTGACTGTCTTTATGAATGGGTAATTGAATCAGATTAGTTTAAAAATGCACATTCATTCATAAACTAAACAACACTGTGTTTGAATGGAGATGTGCAGCTGCTTAACTGCTGTTTGCAATGTTGACGAAACAGTAACATGTTGTCAATAGCATTGTAGTCAGAAAATGCAAGCCACTTCATATTAATTTTTTGCTTTATGAACCGTTGTATTAAATCAATATAACTTTTGCAAACTCCCCTAATAATCACTAAAAGCTGTCACTCTCCTTAGTTCATCAAAATCTTACAAGATTCCATTAAAATCAACAAATACGTATACAGAATGAATCTCTTATCTACACTATGTTGTGAGAATAAGAACAATATATTTTCGTTACTACAGCACACAGGTATATGATTTGAGTGCATAACTGCGATAAAGACAATAGTCTAAAATCTTTACTGGTTAGCAAATTTCTACAGTCTACAGGTAGTGTCTACAGGTATATCATCCATACAAAATAATCAATATAAGATATTATATACTAACATTACTAACCATAACTAACTGTTGTTGGGTAAACAAAAAAGCAGTTATTCCTCTCACACTCATTTGGACCAAAGCACTGTGAGTGCTTGTCCCCCCAGCCCTCAAGGATTTCTGCATATGCTGAATTTTCCAGGTTTTAAAGTGCTATAATCAGGACCCCAGTGCATCTACCAACCAAGAAAATGTGAAAAAGAGTAACCCAGTAACTTTGTTTTAGTAAGCATTTTTCTGCATGCATCTGAAAAAACAAATGTTCTTTATAATACCACCCCTCAATCTGTTAATTTCCACCTGCTGCACCATTATTTTGATTTCACAAGTGACAAAGAAATACCAGTTAAAATACAATGGCAAATGTTTAAGCAAAACATGCTAACTGTTCAGTCTTTGGATGCACAGACGAGCAGAGTCCCAGTCTCAGGAGAGATAGGAGAACAATGGATTTATTGATTTATTAACTGCATATTGCTACTGCCACACATGTAACGTGATTTCTTTCCCAGCTGTTTACCTTTACAGACATAAACAACAGTTTTTGTAACTTGTGTGTGCATGAGAAAGGGGACGGGGAGCAAACGCTAAATTGCATTTAAAGAAACAGGCCTCTGTCATTTTACATGTTCTATTACTTTTTCATGGATTATTTAGTTTTTCTCAAAATAATTTAAATGTCAAACATCCTAAACTTACGTGGGTTTCTCATTGGTGATGAGCACCTTGACCTTATTGAGGGCCTTTTTGGCACCGGTAGGCTGAGCTGCAGCAGGTTTGCTATGGGCAGGGCTTGAATGAGGACTGGCGATATAAACCTTCTTACCACCACTTCCTGGTGGTTTGGAGTGTGAGAAATCTGTGATAAACACTATGCCCTCACTGGTTAACACTATGACATGAAAAAGAGAAAATAGCAAAAATTAGAGAAACAGTTAAGTAAATCTGTATTTACTTCATTAAACTATATTACACCATATATTATGTTTTATACTAAAAACTTTTACTCGTGATGCACAATACAATTTTGTACTGAACAATGATACTGCAGCCAGTACATCAGCAATGCTGAGGTTTAGTATATTACAGTTAGGCTATATAACAATTAACATAATAAATATAACAAAACAAATATTGAGTTAAACATAGTGCCTCAGCTGTGTGAATCATTTTAAAGAAAGAGAAAGACTGAATTAAAAAGATTTAATCACAATTTAAATATCACTTCCAGTAACCGTATTTGTGTATCCCTAAGTAATATTATGAATAGAATACATACATGCCAGATTGGAGGGTTCAAAGGGGTCAAAGGAGAAAGACAGGATGTTCTCAGCATAGCTCTTCTTCCACAGCTTGGTGCCAGTGTCTCCATTCCAGAGAACAATATAGTTGGGTGGGTGGACAGCCAGAAGAAGATCACGAGAAGCATCCTGAGCCCACAGCCAATCCATATCTGATGCAAGACATCAATATACACAAGCATCAATATAAATAAATAAATAATAAAAAAAAAAATATCTCTCTCTCTCTCTCTCTCTCTCTCTCTCTATATATATATTTATATATTTATATATATATATATATATATATATATATATACATACACACACACACACACACACATATATATATATATATATATATATATATATATATATATATATATATATATATATATATATATATATATATATATATATATATATATATATATATATATATATATATATATATATATATATATATATATATATATATATATATATATATATATATATATATATATATATATATATATATATATATATATATATATATATATATATAGGCCTGTCATAGGGCAGACACTCTAAATATGAAATAATAATAGTAAAGTAAATCAAAGGCATGGCCCCATATGTTACTAAGGATGGTTGTATCAGGGTTTTTCAGGTAGGTCACACAAAGTCAACTAAATTTCAATGATACATACAGAGTCCAGTCTAGGGCAGCACGATGATATTGCGATATTGCTTGGTGTGACTTTCAAATCACAAAGGCCACGATTTGAAACATGAGTTGCATGTTTTAAAGCATGGGTATGCACAAGTTGCAATAACAGTGCAACAGTGCAATGGTTCATTATTAAATGGCTTTAAAGGTCTGCGTTTTTTTTATCACGCTTCGGCGAGGTTATGTCCCGCATCCATCGCTCCCACTATATTTTCACTCTTTGTTCAGCTGCTGTCTGCTTAGAATACATTTCTTCCCTACTCAACCATTCATACTATGCTTGCAGAATCTCTCATTTAAATTTGTTACTAAAAGACAGAGAGATGGGTTAACAAATAAGTGTAGACTGCACTTTTTTGTCTTGAATTTGTTGAAAGTGGGTGTGTCGCACGAGTCTTTATAAATTAAGCCATTGTGTATCGATCACCCCCAGGTGACTGGCTGCAGTATAGGTCATAAACCCTGCCCTCTCCATGTAATCTAATAAGACGTGAAATAAACTAAATACTTAACTTACACTTTAAATACATTTTTTCAAAGATAGTTTTCGTCATTTTAGGTAGTCTTATCATGCTGATGTATGCTCAAGTGTTAATATTTCTAAAAAGTACTCTAGTTATCTGATGTTATAAAAACAGGGTGTGGTGTCATGATTGTGAGCTTGTGATTGGGCCTGTGGGAGTTTGGGCGGGACTTTGATTCTGTAGCTCCACCTCAAAGAGAAAATAAAAATGTCAAAAACTGTATTTCTTATTTTTATTCGCCTTGTCATGATAGAATTATAATTACAATAGGAAAAAGTGCTCTGAAAAGATAACAAAAGGGATATTGTTAGACTGCCAGTTTTATGAAATGTATTATGAAAAAGATTAAAAACTTTGTAGGACTGTGTTCTACTGAAGGAGGGCTGTGTCCTGCTTTGGGGTCTTTGAGATCTCCAGCTAGGTGAGCCCCCCTGGAGGAAGGAAACCTAAATACCAAGGTTTGTATTTATATATTATTTAGATTATATATTATATTTTTATAGGTTTATAACTGATTTTAAGATTTCTTTGTCTAGTCTTAGTATATAAGGAGAGTGACAAAATATGACAGAGTTTACTTCTGTAGCCAGATCAGCTCATAACATGGGGTCTGTTTCCATACACCATACACCACACACACACACCTTTCTAAAGATCAGGTATGCATTTTTTACTCTAGATTTATCTTTAAGAATTTAATATTTTGTATTGACAAACATTTTAGAAGCCGATTCTGAGTTAAATTTATGTAAATGGTATGATACCTTTACCTGATTATTAATAATAAAATTTTATATTTGACTTGTTTCAATCTTTTATGAAATTATTCTTTTAGTAGATTATGTGCAGTCTAACGTTACCGCAAATATCGCAAGGGGAAAATCTGTTATTAAGAATGGTCCCTAAAATTACCAATCACTTGTAATTGGAGTCAGACTGAACACGGAGCAAAATTGAAACTAAATTATTCATAAATTATATGTATACGGGCTGAGTAGGGCACAAGGCAGATTTCATTCTAACTTGTTTTTAACATTTCCACATGCTAAGATAACAATATTTACAAAAGTTCCTATTATTGCATTGCCATTAAATCACTATGTTAAAAAGAAATGTGCCAAAGTTCAAAAATATTTTGAAGAACAATATTTTACTATTGCAAAAGTAACTTCAGGCTGATGTAAATTTGTCATCTTAGTTTTTAGAGTTTATTTAAAATTAGATTATTTTTACAATTATTTCACAATTATTTTAATCTCCAAATTATTTTAGATAGTTCTCCTGTCCAAAAAAATATATATTTAAAAGTGATGGGTTGTAATTCACTCTGCCCTACACACACGGAAGGATCATAATGCATTGTCCACGCTGAATCCTGCAATGAGTTTAACAACACGTGCAGCTTGGATTACAGATTACAGCAGCAGTGCAGAAGTGAGTGTGTTTTAGTTTTTTTATGCACATATTTACTTCCTAAGTTCTATAAATAAAGAAAATAAAACTAAAATTATTAATACCTCCCATATTAAACTTTTAATTAAGAATAAGCTAACAGTAATGTCAATTGCATTTTTTTGATGTGTCTCAAAATAGATAATACTTTTCTAGGTGGGTCGTGGAATAATAAAGTTTTGGAACCCATGGTTTATATTGGTTTATACAATTTACTAATTAATAAACAAATCATTTACAATTTTGATGTAATGCAGAAAATAATTACAGTATTACAGTAATTACTGTTTAATGATAATCAGCATAAAAATGGAAATCATGGCTATTAAATATAATTAATCATAATTAATTAATTAATTCACAATTTATTGTTTATTGTAACACAGTCTTAGTAAATAGGGTTCTTACCCTGAATAGGTTTGGTGTGTTCCTGGATCTCACAGTGTGCCACACCACTCACCACATCCCACACAATAATCTTCCCTGCTGCATCTGCAGAGGCCAGGCGAAGAGAGTAGGGTGAGCTGAGACTGTGGTGATAGTTTTCTCTGGACCATTTTACCTAATGAAATAAAAAAGGACACAAAAACAAAAAATTATTTTCCCATTTGTATATTCTGATGCATTTACTAAAGTGTTATGAGTAGTTGTAAGGATGTTGCTAAAGAGCTGGTAGAGACAAATGAGCCCACACTTAAAACATCCCTAAAGGAATAGTTCACGTCCTCTGAAGCAGATTGAGGGGTTTTTGTAACAAAAATATTTATATTTTTAAAATGATAACAAAGATAACTTATTTTTCTGCGAGAACGCGGAGTTCCAGCTTCTTGGCTAACCTATAACTTGACGTATGATGCAACTTAGTCAGAAGAGTCAAAAGTCAGCAAAGAAGCTCAGCAAACTTGGCGCTCAGTCAGTCAGTCAGTTATTTACATTATAATTTTAAAACTAGAAATATTTTAGTTACAAAAACCCATCAATCTGCTTCAGAGGACACTTGATAAACCCCTGAAGACATATACATGTTAAAAAAACAAAACAAAAAAAAAGTTAATCTGAAAGAAGAAAGTCATATACAAATAGGGGAAGCTCTAAATTTCTGACATAAAAAATGCCTGAAAGCTGCTATGTGATAAGGTGTACAGTTACCAGGTTAAGAAACCCACAACTACATTTTTATAAGCTGTTGACCCCAAAAAAATTAAGGATTTAAGGACACAAATGGTTATCGATGTCAGGTTATTCATGAATGTCACATTGGTTCATTAAGTTGGGTCATTTCTCAAACAAAAAGAAAGTAAAGAAACAGTATATCTCCTCCTCTCAGGTTCACATAGGGTGGTGAAATAATCCTATGATATGGTTATAAAACAATGAATGGTTCTTGTCACTGATTACGTTTCCCTCCAGTGGGCATAGTTCTCAGACTAATATGACATGTTGCGCTCTACTTTTGAGTTCCTAAGCACCTCCAGCGCTTCGTATTCAAGACTGTCAAAACTGATTTCTGCTCACACCGGACTGCTCACTCAACCACAGAGAATGTAACTATCACTTATCCAAACCACTTCCAGAGATCTTGGCATTGTTGTGTATTATCAGTATATGATTTTAGAATTTACATTAGAAAGCTGACTGCAGTTGATAACAGCTAATCTTTCAGGTATTTGTTAGATGCACAATAAGGTTCTTCACCTTACTCCTTTCAGAGTAGCAACAGTTTATCTTTCCAGATAGCATAGCATTGACATAGCAACATCCAACACAATCACTTGCATTTTATGCATCTTATGCACTTTATTCCTATTTTATGTATTCAGTTTGTATTAGTAGTTGTTGATTACTTTTGTGTATCTTTTGTTAATAAAATTAACTTGTGTCTTCGTTGAGATGATACAGAAACGGTTCTACAAGTTAGAGATCTTTCTTATTTGATGTAGTCATAACCACACCTTAACTGACATGTGATCCAAATCATAACATCATTGGTGACAAGAGTACCCATCATTACCCTACTTTTCCCCCTAAGTTGTCAAACACAAAGTTCACTACATTTTCATGGCTTTGGAAAACTTGCACCTGATGTTTCTCTACATCGCTTTCTGACACTTTCAGATTGCTCCTGTCTGCTGAGAGGTTTGTTTGTTTGTAGCTCCACATAGCTTCGCTCTTCAATTTATCACCTCTTCTCTAGCGATCAAATATAATTTAATTGTCTACATACCGCTGATACTATCAAACTAATCTAACTAATTCGACTGCTGTTAGTTCGCTCGCTTTAATCTAAAACTCGGTGAGTTAGTACTCGTCTATTATTGGCTTCTTTCCGCTCCTCTTCATTTGTTCCTCGCGCTTGTTCACTCCGTTTTCACAAGCTCATCAAACAAGAGTGGTAAGTGAATTCTTCCATAACTTACAGTGAGTAAATGGCTTCTCCTTGCATCGTCACTTGCACCACCTGCCACATGTATAGCTTATCCTTCTCTGTTAGCGATCAGGGATTCACGTGTGATAAATGCAGGGAAATAGCTAGGCTGACAGAGAAGGTTTTAGAATTAGAGACACGCATCCAAACTTTAATTGAGGACAGTAAGAATGCGAGGGCTGTAGATACTGCTTTAGATGCGACTAGTACAGTGAATCATGTACATTGTTCGGTTCCGGCTTTACTGCCTGTGCAGCAGGGCAATTGGGTGAACGTGAGGCACACTAGTCACGGGGCGCACAACGCTCCGATCAGAACATCAAACAGGTTCTCCCCACTCAGTGACGCACCCACTGAGAAACCTGATCAAAGTGCTCTAGTAATTGGTGATTCTATTGTACAAAACGTGAAAATAGAGACACCAGCCACCGTAGTCCAATGCTTACCGGGAGCCAGAGCATCTGACATCTTGTCAAATTTAAAAGTGCTGGCTAAGGCTAAACGTAAATTCCGTAAGATTGTTACTCACGTCGGCGCTAATGATGTTCGACTTCGCTAGGTGGAGATCACTAAAAATAATATTAAAGAGGTGTGTGAATTTGCAAGCACGATGTCGGACAATGTAATATGCTCTGGTCCCCTCCCTGCTTACCGAGGTGATGAGTTTTACAGCAGACTGCTGGGTCTCAATGGCTGGATGTCTAAGTGGTGCCCGCAAAACAACATAGGCTTTATAGACAATTGGATGAGTTTCTGGGGCAGACCTGACCTGTTAAAAAGAGATGGTCTTCATCCCTCCTGGGGTGGTGCCGGTCTTCTATCTAGAAATATGGCATATAGTCTTAGAGCTCCAACATGACCAACTAGTGCCCAGGTCAGGAAGCAGACAGACTGGCTAAACCGACCGTCTGCTAGCTGCCTCACGTCACAGGAGGCAGTTAATTCTCAACACATAGAGACTCTTTCACCTAGATATCACACTATAGAGACTGTGTCTGTTCCCCAAATTAGAATATGCAGAGAACGTTCAAACCAAATTAAAAGCAATAATTTAATGTCCAACAAATAAAAACTACCAATAATTAAAATAAGCAAATGATAAAACTTGGCTCGCTGAATATTAGATAACTTTCCACAAAAGCACTTTATATATGTGATTTGATCAAAGAACAGAACCTAGATTTGCTCTGTTTGAAAGAAACCTGGCTAAAACCAGATGAATACATTACTCTAAATGAATCTACCCCCCAAATTTATTGCTATAAAAATGAGCCATGTTTAAAAGGTAAAGGGGGAGGTGTTGAAGTATTGGTGCTGCATAACATATTGTCTATAGAATCATGTGCTATAAATCCCCTGTCATCTTTGTACTGCTACTGTATACAGGCCACCAGGACACAGCACAAATTTCATTAATTTGCTGATTTTCTGAGTTAGTACTGGCTGCAGATAAAGTCTTAATTGTTGGCGATTTTAATATCCATGTTGATAATGAAAAAGATGCATTAGGATCAGCTTTCTTAGACATTCTGAACTCCGTTGGAGTTAGACAACACGTCTCTGGACCTACTCATTGTCGAAATCATACTCTAGATCTAATACTGTCACATGGAATGGATGTTAAAATCTTTGATGTTCTACAGCAAAGTGATGACATTTCAGATCACTATCTAGTCTTGTGCGAACTCTGTATAGTTAAACCTGTAAACTCTGCACCTTATTACAAGTATGGTAGAACCATCACTTCCACCACAAAAGAAAGCTTTCTAAATAATCTTCCTGACTTATCTCAATTCCTTAGCACATCCAATACGACGCAAAAACTTGATGATACAACAGAAACTATGCACTCTCTTTTTTCTAGCACTTTAGATACAGTTGCTCCTTTGCACTTAAAAAAGATAAAAGAAAACAATCTGACTCCATGGTATAATGAAAACACACGCACCCTAAAGAGAGCAGCCTGGAAAATGGAGCGCAGGTGGAGAAAAACTAAATTAGAAGTATTTCGTATTGCCTGGCGGGAGAGTATCCTGTCATACAGAAAAGCATTACAAACTGCAAGATCTGATTATTTTTCATCTCTTTTAAAAGAAAACAAACACAACCCCCGGTATTTATTCAACACAGTGACTAAATTAACGAAAAATAAAACGTCAACAGGTGCATAGGAGTATAGCAGTAATGACTTCATTAATTTTAAGATTGATACCATCAGAGATAAAATTGTAATTATGCAGCCGTCAGCTACAGTTTCACATCAGATAGTGAGCTTTAGATCCCCTGAGGAAAAATTACACTCTTTCTCTATTATAGGAGAAGAAGACTTATATAAACTTGTTAAATCATCTAAACCAGCAACATGTACTGTATATGTTAGACCCTATTCCATCTAAACTATTAAAAGATTTGCTTCCAGAAGTCATAGATCCTATTTTGACCATTATTAATTCATCATTGTCATTAGGATATGTTCCCAAAACATTCAAAATGGCTGTAGTTAAGCCTCTTATTAAGAAACCACATCTTGATCCCAAAATTCTTCATCATCAGTTAGAAACCTAGGTGTGCTGTTTGACAATAATCTTTCCTTCGAAAACAATGTTTCCAGCATCTGCAAAACTGCTTTTTTCCATCTTAAAAATATATCTAAATTACGACCTATGCTTTCAACCTCTAATGCAGAAATATGAATTCATGCGTTTATGACCTCAAGGTTAGATTATTGTAATGCTTTATTGGTTGGTTGTTCTGCACGCTTGATAAACAAACTTCAGCTAGTCCAAAACGCAGCAGCTAGAGTCCTTACTAGAACTAGAAAGTATGATCATATTAGCCCGGTTCTGTCAACACTGCACTGGCTCCCTATCAAACAAACCGATCACCAGATCCAGATGCACGCACACACACACACACACACACACACACACACTAAGTCATTTACACTATCTGACACAGCTGTGTTTAAAATTGAACTGGAAGTTAAGTGCTGGGCATCCGGTCAGAGGAGAACTGGCTCCAATAAATAAAAATGATTGATTGATTAATGCTAATAGGGGAACTCTAAAAGTGCTGATCTTCATAGCTAAAGAATTGCCCAATAATAACATGACATTCTGTAGTTTTGTCTTATATTTATCTTTAATGATATTTACAGATTTAGCAAACTAACATTCCACAGCAAACTAAACAAATTTTTCTTTACTGTCTCAATACTTATGCAGGGCATTGTGCCATATTTTAAGTAAGTCTATGGAGAGGGCTTAATTGCTCGAAAAATAAATGTCTGTACAGTTTGAAAAGATGTATTTCTGTATGACCAAAAAAGCATTTTATGAGCAAGTGACCACACAGACGGCTGTCCGACCCAAGCACTGTATTACTACTTTTACAACACTACCTCTACTATGACAAACAGTGCTATATCACTACTACAGTTGTAGAGGGGTTTTATTTTTTAGCTATCGGTCGTACTACTAAACAACTTTCCCTACATGATGCAGTTATGTGAAAGTCAATCCTAGCTAATATATTTTATATATTTAGATTTTATTTTATATTAAAACATGATGATCATCATAGTCCCAAAATAAATCCCTAGCTAAAACAAGCCACCATTTGAGGCACACTCTTTTCCCCACAAGTGCATCCACAGGCAACGTTTTTGTGTTTTTAAATTTAAAACACCCTGTCTCTCACATGCAGCAACCTCACAGGTGAGTGTGTTTGTCACTACTATCCTGCTTAAATACCTAACACTATATAGACCAACCGTTAACAATCTGTCCATGACACACTTTCACAAACAATGTTTTTTTTCTGTGACTAAGTGACTTAAACAATCTGTCAACCAAGCCTCTTCTGGTTCTCAACTGTTAGTCAATAATGTTTTCCATACACAAACTTTACCTGGGCAGACCACTTGGGCAGTAAATTACAACCCGTCCAGGAAGATAAAATTAGAATTTGATTTTTGGAATTTCTGTTTTCTGATCTTGGTGATGACCTGTTTAAATTGCTTAATTCTCACGCACATGTTGTCGACTTGTCATGCGGCAATGCTGCAACTGGATCAATCTGTGTTTGCTATACATTGTGGCAGTCTAGCAAAGTATTGACATTTACATATTTGTACTTTTTTGATTGTTTTTTTTTTTTAAGATTTGCATTTGTGTTTGTAATTTGTTATTTGGTTTTCAGAATTGTGATTTGTTTTGCACTTCCCAGCCATCATACTTCTGTAATGGTAAATGTTCATTTAGTATTATAGCAAATTAACCAAAGAAAGTCTACTATTCAGCTTTCTGTTTTGGTCAAATGAACAATGCTGTGAGATAGTGTGTGAACAAACATTAAAACCCACCTTGACCACAGTGGCTTTGTGTCTCTCCAGGACCTGAATGGTTTGAGCTGTTTTTGGATCAATGATAAGGATACTAGAGTGACAGCCTTGAGCAATCAGTCCCTGCCATCCCCTAAGCAGAAAGAGGTGAAAGAGATTAGAGGCAAAAATGACAAAAAATAGACAGCAAAAAGATTGTTATTTTCACTCAGAGATTTGTATGTCACATTTTCAAATAGAATCAGAAGTTTATGAAAATGTTACATTTTCTTGTCTTTGTTTTATTATATGCCAATTTTGACTGTTGAAAAATGGGAAAACAATCCCTTTTTTCTCTACAAAAGTTTGCATGCCAGTAACTAAAGATATTATATTAACTTACTCTTGGAGCAATATTGAGATTCTAATATCACTGGAATGTGACCAAACAGAGCCTTAAAATTAATATACTAAAGAAAAGTTAGTTAAAACCCTATATACTTTAGTATCATGCATGATTTCCCCCCTATTTTTGAACAGTCATCATTGGCATATAAAGCAAAAAAAAGACATCAGATCTTACTAACAGGCCTAATGATGTCTGTGTGAAAATAACACATTGATGCTCTGACGGTGGTGATGAAAACCTGAATTTGTAGTATTTATAACTATCAAATACATTAAATCAATTAATTACTATATTAAAAGCAACACAGCAAACAGTATGTTATTTATAAAGCTTTTTTTCAAGAGTCACATTTAAGTATATTTATATATCAGAGGAACACAAAATCTCATGTTGGTGACATCTGACGGTGCTGACAAATTTGACATTTCTTTTACAAAACATATAGAGCTCATGCAGTAGCCATTTTGTTTTATCTCCTTAAAACAAAATAATGATAAATTATAATAAATGTAACTTTAGATACATTTCTTCTTACAGAGATATGCATGAAAAATCAAATCCGTTATCGCGCTAAGGAGGTCCTTTACAATGACAGCTGTCCCTGATATTACCTGATTTTATTTTTAATGAATAAGTGTATGAATGATTGAACTCTTCTCTATGGACACACTTTATTTTTATACCTAAAAGCAGTTAGACTTGCTGGGCCTGTCAAGTATGACTGATGTAAGCTAATCAAAAATATGAGTGGAGCCAGCTGTGTAAGGCAAAAATGTACATACATGGTAACTACACGCGAGTGTTGTCATGTCAAGCGAGTAATATTAATGACGATTTTTATTGCCATTGACGTCATAAATGTGAATACAGTGAATAACGTAAACGTCACTCAATGTACAATGAAATGTCACGCAATCAAAACAAGAGTAACGTGACAGCTCTATTGCTCGATCAATTTCATTATTTAATAACAACGCATTCTTTTAAAACGCAAACTCTGTAGGTATGTTGGCAATCAACATTGTCTGCAGAAGCTAAAGCTACTCACCAGTCTACTGCTGTCTTGTTCTGTAAATTAAGGGTCCCGGTCAATGTTCGTGCAGCCAGTTTAATATTGACCGTGTATGGGATCATGGTTGAAGCCATATGTCAAAATTTCATAAGAAAGTGGAACGTTTTGGTTCGTTAAATGTAATGAATTGTCGAGCTGTGTTATTAGGAAGTGTTCGCGGTGCGTTTCATTATTGTTCCGTCCAGAAAATGTTCCGTCAAATCTATAGTACCCCCTGGCTTACAAAGCAGTAACTGTCATGTACTCCATCGTATCGTAAAATACTGAATACAAAAAATAATAAAACAAAAGAAAATAAAAACATCACAGATATTCTAATGGTTACCATTAAAATATCATTATGAACCATTAAATTTTTCCAGTAAAACTATTACAAAATTCCTTTCTGTAGTGCGTTTTGGGCATTTTTTCAATAGGATTTCACGTCCCACCAATAGAATCCATCGCATACCAGTAGACACCATTATAATTTCTATTAAAACTAATACAACTTCCATTATAACAATTAAATCCATTACATTTTCTGTTGTGTTAGGGAAGGGTTCTGTTGTTGTTTTTTTCAGCAGGGTTTTCACACTTTGGCCTAATTTGCACTGAAACACAGCACATTTAGTCAGATTACAGACCATAAAGGCTGGTCTAGTTTTGGCAGAATTGAACAGGCTTATTAAACTAATTTCTGGAGGAAGACTAGAGCTACTTCAGGATTAAATTGAAGTTTAAATGGCAATGGTCAATGCTTTAGCTTTAATGTTTTGTTTTGTTTTGTTTTTGTAAAGTTCAATAATCGCTTGCTGCAAGACATTTTTTTATTGTGATGGATGACAAAAAGTGGCATATTAATATTCCTGTAAATCATGGCTGTATAATTTATGTTCCTAGTCACCATTGTGTTGGTACAGATGAGCCAGGATCTTCCACCAGCCAACCAACTGGCACACTTGTCAGCCAACCACAACGTTCCCAATCACCAAAGTGCTGATCACTCACACCTGTGCATTACTATCATTATTATTAAACCCCAGCATAAAAGCTCACACCACAGTTGCCTCAGTGTTTGGTCATGAAGTGGACTACTGCTGAAGTGCTATTGATACTTATCTTGAAACTTACTTCTTGTCTTCTCCTCCAGTTCCCAGTTGCTGTCTGTGATGTGTGCCTCAGTCTCTCTGTGTTCAGATCCAAGTTCCGGTCAAGACAGAAAACCAAGCCCCAGCCATTGTCAACCTAAGATCCTCAAACATCCATACCTCACCTGCCATTGATCTCTGGGCTCCATCTGTATCTATAAAAATCATTATCATTTTACTCACCTCTGTGTCTTGGTCTATGTCATAACAGGTGTTCTAAAAAATGTAAATAAGGATATAGATCTTCAGAGATTTCAATAATTTTAATAAGTGGTACGATTGCTTGAGGAGGGGTGACTTTCTGGCATAATGCTTGGATGAAAGTGACCATCAGTGGCTGATGACACCTGTCATGGTAACCCGAACGGAGCAGGAAAGGCAGTATAACTGTGTGTATACATGAATGAGGTTGATCATTGAGCGCAGTGCTTAAGTGCAGGTGTGCCTCATGATTAGTTTAAATATAAAGCTGCCAGTCCATATTAATTTTATTTACCTTTAACTTGCATTGGTTATTAGGGTGATAAAGTAGTTTTTTTTTTTTTTACCTCAGTGAGATAGCTAGTGCATTTTTTTCCCGGCCGATTCCACTGCCTGCACAGTGAAATCAGGGTGGAGCCAGAGAGTGTATGCACTTATATATATGTGCAGCGGCTGTGTTGCGCAACATTAACATAGTGGAGGCAGAGAGGGAACACATCAGGGAGCAAGTCGCAGAAGAGGAAGTGGCGGCTCGTCTCATCAGAAGCCATAATTCAGCTAATCAGCCTGTAAAATATATTGTATAATAATAGTGCTATAGTGTGAGATTTTGGGAGGAAGTCCCCCACTAGTTGACTAGAATCTCTCCTGGCTCTCTCCTGGCTGCCAGAAGAAGGTAGCCTTCTTTTTTTTTTACTTCTGTTTTACTTCTGTATGAGTTCCTAATCCACCCTCAGCTTCATTTACTGCCATTCTTATCTTTTGCCAGATGTCTTGTTTTGTTTGCATAGTAAAATATGCATATACCTACTGAAGAGTTCAAATAAATTTAATTTGAGTAATTAAATTTTATTCTTTTAGGTTCAGCGGCCATTTTCATTTATTTATTGGAGCCGGTAAATTCAAGTTGTCACCATAGTAACGCAAATCCAGTCAGTGTCCGCATGGACGCGCACAGTCTACGCTAAAGCTAAGTCCTAGTTTTTGATGGTGCAACAAGTAAACAAAAAGATGGACGTAACTAAGTTTAACGTAGAGCTTACACATAGCTTTTTTTTCATCTAGCTGGTACAACCAGCCCCTGCAGTACAAACGCATCTAAGCTGCTGTAAAAGGCCTAGCAGAGACTCAATTCCTCAGTTTTCTGAGGAAGAATAATGTCACCCAGAGACTTCTAGTGTCCTTTTACCAGTGCTCCATATAGAGCATTTTAACCTACTGCATTGGCATATTGTTCATCAACTGCACAGTGGCTCCAGAAGGTCATAAATATGGTCCAAAAGATTGTAGGCTGCCTGCTCCCAAAATTGGAAGAACTATAGTTTACACAAGGTCACGGTCAAGGTCTGTTTGAACTGTTACTGTCAGGACAGTGATACAGATCAATAAGAGACAGGAGAAACTGTTTTTATCCAACAGCCATAACTTCACTGAATAATCTAAAAGGCAGTTGACATGGGAACTTGAAATAAGTGGTGTATGTATGATTGTGGGGGGGCAGATTAATTAAGTTATCTGAGCCTATCTTACATTGTTGAAAGTCGAATGTATGTAATGACTTGCACTTTTTGATACATTTAAAAAAATTGTTGTACATGGAACATGATAATGACAATAAAGAAAGAAAGAAAGATTACAAAGAGATTCCTATAGTAATTACTTTTTTGTGTTATTCAACACCTCATACGTGCAGTTTACTTTGCTTCCTTTATAAAAGGTTTTCTCTTTTTCAGTAAAGTTTTTGTTAGTTTGTATTTATTGTTGTATTTATGCTTCTCAGTTCCATTCAATTTTAACCTTTCTTTATCTTTTCTTAATCTTTTTCCTGCTTATGTTGTTATTTCTTAATGTATTTTTACATTTTAATTCCTATTTTTCCTTCTATCCATACAACTATACATTTGGGAATTAATGATTTAATTTCTAAAATGAAACAAGCTTGAAGTGATTAAGGGAACTATAACATTATTTTATTTTTTTTATTTGAATGTTTTAGAGATGGGTTCCTTGGTCTCTAAATTTTGGGAACTCAATTGAACTGTGTGATGTTAATAATTCTGTATACCAAAACATTTATAGAGATTTATTCTTTTTTATGAAACAAAATAACAAAGTAGCGTTAAGCTCAGGGCAATTGCCCAGAATCACAGTTTAATATTACTTATAGCTTTTAACAGGATATTGTAACTATATGAGGAAAGATTCAACAAACTTTTAAAAATAAAATACATACAGGGACATACACAGGTTTTTATAAATACAGAGGTCCCAAAATGGAGATTGTCTGATTTCATGCGATTATGTATTTAAATTATGCATGCATATTTCCAAACACTATGACAGTGCTATCTCTGTGTAACATTAATTGTTGCAATATTTCTATAAAAAAATAAAATACATGTTTGTATTAAAGTAAAAACGCATTTTGTATTAAATTAAATAGAAAGCACTTTGAGTGTGTTGTTTATATTTTTATTCATATAAAAGCAGAACTGAAATTATATTACCTTTATCGACAGCACAGCGCATGAGTGAAAAATAACGTGATATCTGCCTTTGATCTAAGCATCTGTCACTCCGAGAGGGCAGAACTTGACCATGTTTATTTCACTCCTCCCCTCACTGCAGCAGCCTACTCTCATCTCCATTTCAGGCAAAGCTAAGCACTCTCAAACAAGGCTATTTTTTTCGGGACTCCCACGGGTATCCCGTCGGAAACAAAAGTTGTGTTCGACTTTAAGTGGCGCTGCAGCCAGCGATCGATCCATCGGTGAAGTACCTGCAGCCATCACTTCAAGTCAAACACACTTTTGAGATGCACCTAGCCTTGCCTGAAATGAAGTCCAAAGTGGGAGTCTGCAGTAAGGGGAGTAGTGAAATAAACCAAACACTATAGAATACCCAAGACGTGTGACTTGTATAGTTCTGAATGGAGAAAATGCAACACTTAAAATGATCAATCAATTACCCCACCTTCTAAATAAAATGGTGAAGTCAGTGCATCTTTGCATCTGCCATTAGAAGTTCCAGTTGCTGTAGAAACAGCATCCTGAGACTTGCCTAAGACTGCGCATACGCACTGGCTGATCTTGCCTGAGAAGCTTTTTATAACGTTGTTTCAGCAAAAGAAACAACGATTATTGCAAAGTAGTTGTCAGATTTTATTGGTGACTCCAAACATCAAATTTAATGGTTAGCTTAGTGAACATGTAACCCCTGGTGCTATTGGTGCACTTTAGTTACTATTTAAGAAACACTGTAATGGACCAGTCAATGTACTAGGTTCGCTACAGGAGGGCAAGAATCGGTTAAAGCACATTAATAAATAGACAGACCAGGAGAATGACTTTAAAGTGTCTTTTAGTTGAGTTTAATTAAATGAAAAATATGAAATGAAATGACAATAAAGAAAACAATAGAAATACACATCTAAAGAAATGATCTCTTTTCTCTTTGTTGGTTTTAGAAATTAAATTTGAGCTCCTTTGTGGTTATTTGACGAGTAGTATTACTGTACTGTGCTTTTACTTTATTATATTATCACCTGTCTTTAATTAACCAATTGTTTATAATTAACTTCTATTTTGAATTTATTTTTAGTTTACCTCAATCTTATTGATTTAGATATAGTTTTAACCTTTCCTATTTCCTTTCCTTTTAACGTCCAGTCTCTGGAAAACAAGCTCGATGACCTCAGGGCAAGGATCAAGTTCCAGAGAGACATTCGGGACTGCAACCTCCTCTGCTTCACCGAGACATGGCTGAACCCAGCGGTACCGGACCACGCCATACAACCGGCCGAGTTTTTCTCCGTTTACCGCATGGACAGAACAATGGAGTCGGGGAAGACACGGGGAGGTGGAGTGTGTCTGATGGTGAACAACCGCTGGTGCGACAGCGCGAGCGTTGTTCTTCTCTCATGCTCCTGCACACCAAACCTGGAACTTCTGACCATCAAATGTCGCCCTTTCTATCTTCCACGGGAATTCAGCTCGGTCATAGTCAGCGCCGTTTATATTCCACCTCAAGCGGACACGGACGCTGCAATATGGGATTTACACGACCACCTCACAACACACCAGTCACAACACCGGGACGCCGCACTCATTGTGCTGGGGGATTTTAACAGTGCAAACCTCAAGCGCGCACTGCCGAACTTTCACCAGCACATCACCTGCCCCACCAGGGGCGAAAGGACACTGGATCACTGTTACACACCCTTCAGAGACAGCTACAAGGCAAAATCATGCCCACCGTTTGGTAAATCGGACCATGCCGCCATTTTCCTCGTACCTGTTTACAAACAGAGGCTGAAACAGGAAGCCCCGGTACAGAGGGAGGTGTCACGCTGGACTGACCATTCGGTGGCCGCTCTGCAGGACGCTTTGGATGACGCAGACTGGGCCATGTTCAGGTGTAGCTCCGAGGACGTCAACGTGTTCACGGAAGCGGTGGTGGGATTCATCGGGAAACTAGCGGATGACACGGTAGAGAAAACCGTCATCAGGACGTTTCCCAACCAGAAGCCGTGGGTAGACAAAACTATCCGCGACTCTCTGAGATCCCGCTCCGCAGCCTATAATACGGGGATTGTCAACGGGGATATGTCTGAATACAAGGCTGCGTCATACGGCGTGCGCAGAGCGGTAAAGGAGGCAAAGAGGCGCTACGGGAGGAAACTTGAGTCACAGTTTCAACACAGTGACTCTAGGAGCCTTTGGCAGGGACTGAGAAACATCACGGACTATAAAACGCCAACCTCCAGAGTGGAGAGCGCGGATGCTTCTCTGGCAGACGAGCTAAACACCTTTTATGCTCGTTTCGAGGCTGCAGCTAATCACGCTAATCACGCTAGCGCCGCTAGCGCATGATGATGAACAGCACGCACGCCGAGAGAGCCGGAGAGGAAATCGCGTTCACCATTTCGGAGCACGACGTAAGGAGGGCATTCAGGAGAGTGAACACCAGGAAGGCAGCAGGACCTGAAGGCATCACAGGTCGGGTTCTGAGAGCCTGTGCTGACCAGCTAGCACCGGTGTTCACTGAGATATTTAATCTCTCCCTGAAACAGTCTGTAGTCCCCTCGTGTTTCAAAGAGTCCATCATTGTTCCTGTGCCGAAGAAACCTCAACCATCTTGCCTTAATGATTACCGCCCTGTAGCTCTGACGTCTGTAGTGATGAAGTGCTTCGAGAGACTCGTCAGAGACTTCATCACCGCATCACTACCGGACACACATTTGACCCACTACAGTTTGCTTACCGCCAAAACCGGTCTACGGAGGATGCCATCACACACCTCCTACACACAACCACAAGCCACCTGGATTTTAGGAAAGGGAACTATGTGAAAATGCTGTTCGTGGACTATAGTTCAGCGTTCAACACCATAGTTCCCTCCACGCTCACCTCGAAGTTGGAGGTCCTGGGACTCAGCCCATCCCTGCGTCACTGGATCACCAACTTCCTGACCGACAGACCACAAGCCGTACGGATGGGAAAACACACCTCATCCTCCCTCACTCTCAGCACTGGAGCCCCTCAGGGTTGTGTTCTGAGCCCCCTGCTGTACTCGCTGTACACACATGACTGTGTGGCCACTACAAACTCCACCACCATCATTAAATTTGCTGACGACACTGTCGTGGTGGGCCTGATCTCCAACAACGATGAGATGGCCTACCTTCAGGAGATCAACAACCTGGAGAGATGGTGTCAGGAGAACAATCTTCTCCTGAACGTCAGCAAAACAAAGGAGTTAATAGTGGACTTCAGCACGGAAAGCAGGTGCGCTCTTACCATCCCATCAAGATCGACGGGACCCCAGTGGAGAGAGTGGACAGTTTCCGGTACCTGGGTGTTCACATCACGCAGGACCTGTCTTGGTCCTGTCACATCAACACCCTGGTGAAGAAGGCCCGGCAGCGTCTATACCATCTGAGGCGCTTAAGGGACTTCAGACTCCCCATCTCAGGTGCTCAGGAACTTTTACACCTGCACCATCAAGAGTGTCCTGACGGGAAACATCACCTCCTGGTTTGGAAACAGCACCATGCAGGACAGGCGAGCTCTCCAGAAGGTGGTGCGGTCAGCTGAGCGCACCATCCGCACTGAGCTCCCTGTGCTGCAGCACATCTACAACAAGCGGTGCTGTACCAGGGCCAGGAAGATCGTGGAAGACCTCAGCCATCCCAACAATGGACTCTTTTCTCTGCTGCGTTCAGGAAAGCGCTTTCGTTCCCTGAAGGCAAACACAGAGAGAATGAGGAGGAGCTTCTTCCACTGCAGGCCATTCGGAGTCTGAACCAGAGAACACCCAGCACCTAAATACCGAATTCCCATGTTCACCCCTCTTTCCCCAGATACTCGCCACTTACATTTGGACAATTGCACTAGCCACTTTGCACTGGACATTGCACAGCCACTTTACACTTACACTTTACACTTTATATCTTATACTTTATATTTATATTCTATTTTTTTTTTTTTTTATATTCTACTTTGCACACTTCTTTTTATATATATTTCTTATATTTTATATTTATATATACATTTAAATTTTGTTTCTATTTTGATGCTGGACGGTTGTAAAGAACATTTCACTGCATGTCGTACCATGTATGTATGTGTATGTGACAAATAAAATTTGAATTTGAAATTTTGAATTTGATTTCCTAGTTTCTGTGGAGCTTTGCTTGTATTGATACTGGTTTGAATTAAAATCTCTGACCCAAAACAACAAAAACAATTACAATAGATCACTCAAGGAAAACAACAAATAAAGATTCAGTATATGAAAGTTCAGTCCATAAACTATGTAACCGTGGGAAAGGAACAAAAATAAAATATAACTGTCCTTAGAATCCAAACGATGAATCCACTGAGATTATCCTTGTGCTTGTAGTGCAAAAAAAAAGTTCAATATCAATCATTTTCAATCATTTTTATTTATATAGCGCTTTTAACAACACAGGTTGCATCAAAGCACTGTACAGTATAATGACAGGGATATATAGTGACGAGAGTGACCAATTTCTTATTAAATGCAGAGACGGTCTCTGTAGTCAATTCAACGATAGTCACTAGAAGTTAAGTGTCCCCAACCAAGCAAGCCAGAGGCGACAGCGGCAAGGAAACAAAACCCCATGCATATAGAATGGAGAAAAAAAAACCTTGGGAGAAACCAGACTCAGTTGGGGTCAGTTCTCCTCTGACCGGACGCCCAGCACTTAACCTCCAGTTCAATTTTAAACGCAGCTGTGTCAGATAGTGTAAATGACTTAGTGTGTGCGTGTGTGTGTGTGCATCAGGATCTGGTGATCTGTCGACGGGCGCATCTAGGTTTTCTGGTCTCTGATGAACATAATCTCTGGGTGCTGATCCACCATCTAGTCTGGATACAAACTGTGAAAACAGATTGAGAAAGAAACAGAACTAATATTAGCGTAGATGCCATTCTTTTTTACGATGTCACAAGTACATCGTATTTTAGGAAATAGTGTTCCCGGTTCCAGCAAATCTAAGTAATGCAGCCTAAAAATCCTTTAACGGATTTGAATAATAAAAGGTGTGTTGGTGTGTTATGTGTAGGCTAAGTTAAAAGATGTGTCTTTAATCTAGATTTAAACTGGCAGAGTGTGTCTGCTTCCCGAACAGAGTTAGGAGATTGTTCCAGAGTTTAGGTGCTAGATAGGAAAATGATCTGCCGCCCGCAGTTGATTTTGATATTCTAGGTATTATCAAATGGCCAGAGTTTTGAGAACGCAGCAGGCGTGCAGGACTATAATGTGATAAGAGCTCGCTCAAGTATTGAGGAGCTAAACCATTCAGGGCTTTATAGGTAATTAATAGGATTTTAAAATCTATTCGATGTTTGATAGGGAGCCAGTGCAGTGTTGACAGAACTGGGCTAATGTGATCATACTTCCTAGTTCTAGTAAGGACTCTGGCTGCTGCGTTTTGGACTAGCTGAAGTTTGTTTATTAAGCGTGCAGAACAACCACCCAATAAAGCATTGCAATAATCTAACCTTGAGGTCATAAACGCATGAATTAATATTTCTGCATTAGAGGTTGAAAGCATAGGTCGTAATTTAGATATATTTTTAAGATGGAAAAACGCAGTTTTACAGATGCTAGAAACATGATTTTCAAAGGAAAGATTGCGGTCAAACAGCACACCTAGGTTCCTAACTGATGATGAAGAATTAACAGAGCAGCCATCAAGTGATAGGCTGTGTTCTAGATTATTATATGTGGGGTTTTAGGTCCAATTATTAGCACCTCTGTTTTTTCAGAATTTAACATTAAGAAGTTACTCATCATCCAGCTTTTTATATCGACTATGCATTCTGTTAGATTCTCAATTTGGTGTGTATCACCAGGCTGCGCTGAAATATAGAGCTGAGTATCATCAGCATAGCAGTGAAAGCTAACACCATGACTCCTGATAATATCTCCCAGAGGTAACATGTAAAGGTTGAAAAGTAACGGTCCTAGCACTGAGCCTTGAGGAACTCCATATTTCACTTTTGATCGATATGATACCTCCTCATTTAATGCCACAAACTGATAGCGGTCAGATAGATATGATGTAAACCATGCTAAGGCGCTTCCTCTAATGCCAACATAGTTTTCTAGTCTATCCAAGAGAATGTTGTGATCGATAGTATCGAATGCTGCGCTAAGATCTAATAGCACTAATAACGAGATAAAACCACGATCAGATGATAGAAGCAGGTCATTAGTAACTCTAATGAGAGCAGTCTCAGTACTATGGTACGGTCTAAAACCTGATTGGAAATCCTCACAGACACCATTTTTTCTAAAAAGGAATACAGTTGTGAGGATACTATACTTTTATAGTATCTTTGACAGAAAAGGGAGATTAGAGATTGGTCTGTAATTTACTAAGTCTTTGGGATCAAGATGTGGTTTCTTAATGAGAGGTTTAACTACAGCCAGTTTAAAGGTTTTGGGAACATATCCTAATGACAATGATGAATTAATAATGTTCAAAATAGGATCTATGACTTCTGGAAGCAGATCTTTTAATAGTTTAGATGGAATAGGGTCTAACATACATGTTGCTGGTTTAGATGATTTAACAAGTTTGTACAAGTCTTCTTCTCCTATAGTAGAGAAAGAGTGTAATTTTTCCTTAGGGGATCTAAAGCTCATTATCTGATGTGAAACTGTAGTTGACGGCTGCATAGTTACAATTTTATCTCTGATGGTATCAATCTTAGAAGTAAAGAAATTCATGAACTCATTGCAGCTATACTCTTGGGGCATATTAGCACCTGCTGATGCTTTATTTTTGTTAATTTAGTCACTGTACTGAATAAATACCGGGGTTGTGTTTGTTTTCTTCTAAAAGGGATGAAAAATAATCAGATCTTGCTATTTTTAATGCTTTTCTGTATGACAGCATACTCTCCCGCCAGGCAATACGAAATACTTCTAATTTGGTTTTTCCACCTGCGCTCCATTTTCCGGGCTGCTCTCTTTAGGAACGTGTGTTGTCATTATACCATGGAGTCAGATTGTTTTCTTTTATCTTTTTTAAGTGCAAAGGAGCAACTGTATCTAAAGTGCTAGAAAAAAGAGAGTGCATAGTTTCTGTTACATCATCAAGTTTTTGCATCGTATTGGATGAACTAAGGAATTGAGATAAGTCAGGAAGGTTATTTAGAAAGCTTTCTTTTGTGGTGGAAGTGATGGTTCTACCATACTTGTAATAAGGTGCAGAGTTTACAGGTTTAACTATACAGAGTTCACACAAGACTAGACAGTGATCTGAAATGTCATCACTTTGCTGCAGTACTTCAACCATTTTAACATCTATTCCATGTGACAGTATTAGATCTAGAGTATGATTTTGACAATGAGTAGGTCCAGAGACGTGTTGTCTAACCCCAATGGAGTTTAAAATGTCTAAGAAAGCTGATCCTAATGAGTCTTTTTCATTATCAACATGGATATTAAAATCGCCAACAATTAAGACTTTATCTGCGGCCAGTACTAACAATAGTGCAATAGTCAGTGTGATGATCAGTTCTGAGGTAATGTGGTGGGAAATACCACTAGGAATGGAGGAATTCCACTTGGAATAATGGATAAGGCGTTGATCAAGTTGTCTCTCTCAGGGTTCTCTAGTTGGGTGGCTCGCCATCTCAGGATCACAGTTCAACTCAGTCTCGAAAAAAAAACCTGACCTGTTTATGCAAACAGTGTCACAATATCACAGACTGTTAAAACTCTGTATGTCCTTCAAATATATACTCAACTGGTTGAGAAAACCATTTGAACACTTAAACACAATAAACTAGTTACATAAATGATAATCGTCTGCTGGTTATCATTTTTAAGCCCCTTTTGACATACAGTACAGTGTTACAATACATTATACATAACATATTAAACTTCGTTTAAGAGAGCTAAACATCATATTATTTTGAAACTCACCAAATCCGGGGGATTTCAACAATTAATCATCCGCATACGATCTCACATGTTTCACGATCGCTTATCATCGATCATTTGCGCTTTTTTTCTGTAACGGTTTCAACCGCAATCAGGAATGCACGTGCTCTCTCTCTGCAACCGTGCGTCGCATATCAGTGACGTCATACTCAGCGCGCGTCTTAAGACAAGCGTTTTGCTTCCGTTAATAATTATTTAAATTATTGTAAAGTTTCCGAAAACACAGCATAACAACTTTGAATATATATATGATTGTGCGTTTCAGCTTTTATATAATAAAAAAATAATAATTATGAATTATATTTATTCTATTAATTATCATTAAATTTTTTAGTCAGCTCATTTCTGACCTGGGTTACACCCTTCCCTCTTAAATCTATGCAAGTCCCTTTGCATGGCTGTAATAAGGCTTTTTAGGGTTTGGGGTGTCTAATTGATCTGGGTTGTTCTGCAAGAGACTCAACAAAAGCAGTGTTTAAACCCTGAAGCAGGGATTGAATGATGGATATCATCGGGTTCCCCAACTCTGGGTAAGTCAGCCTTTTTGACTTCTGCTTTACTCTTTTAGACCTCCTTAAACGACTTTCATCCTCGCTTTCATCTTGGTCTGTTTCTTCTTCAGATTCATTAGGTTCAGCTGACTCCAATCTGGTTCTCCCTAGTGGAGTATCAGGTACAGTTTCCTCAACTTGTACTGTATGTGTTTCACTGTCTTTTTCCCTTTGGTTTCCACCAGGTCCATCCTGTGTCTGCTGTTCTATTTGAGGTAAGTGGTTTCTTTCTTTCAGGGTTTCTTTTACAGGTTCCAAGTTACCGGAGGAAAAATCAGCTTCAGGTGAGTGCTGGGCATCAGGTGCGTGCTGGGCATCAGTTGCGTTTTCTGCACAAGATGAGTGTTCTACGTCAGATGGGTTCTTCCTTCTTGGCACATCTCCTGCATTCACAATCTCAGAAGCATCGGTTGATACAGGATCCAAGTTAAATAAACTTTGGCTTGCAGGATCAGAGTCAAGAGGAAACTCAACAGGCCTTCTTACAACATTGTACTCCCAAATTAACTTTTCTGGGTTAAAAGCTGACACATCAGAAATCTGGGGTATGTAGTCATCTTCATCCGAACTTTGGTAGTTCTCTGGACATTCCTCTATTTCTACATCTTGGCTTTGTCTAGTTACCCGCTTCTTCCAAGGTTTCACTATATCTGACTCTATATCATCATCCTCCTCATGAGAAGACAAAAATCCACAAGGTAACAGTAAATCTCTGTGCAGTGTTCGTAGGGGACCTTCTTGTCTCTCAGGTCTCACTGTATAGACAGGTAACTCACCGGCACGACTCACCACAACATGCACCACAGGATCCCACCTGTCAGCCAGTTTGTGTTTCCCGCGTAACCTCACATTTCTGACTAACACACGGTCACCTTCTTCAAGAGTTGACTCAGTCACTCGCCGGTCAAACCGGACTTTATTTCTTTCTGCGGTTTTGGCTGCATTCTTCTGAGCCAGTTTGTAGCTCTCTTGAAGGTGGGTTTTTAATGACTGCACATACTGTGAATGAAATTTGGGACCATCACGGTTCACTGAGGTGTTGAAAATTAAGTCCACTGGCAGTCTTGGCTGGCGGCCAAACATAAGTTCGTATGGTGTGTAACCGGTTGTCTCGTGCTTCGTGCAGTTATAAGCGTGCACAAGGGGTTTTACTAAATCTTTCCAATGAGCCTTCTCTTGAGGTTTCAAGGTACCCAGCATTCCCAGCAGCGTACGATTAAAACGCTCAACTGGGTTACCCTTGGATGGTACGGAGTGGTTCTGACCTTTTTAATACCCGAGATTTCACAGAGTTCTTTGATTGTCTTAGACTCAAAGTCAGGTCCTTGGTCGCTGTGGAGCTTTTCAGGCATGCCATAATGAACTATGAAGTTTTCCCACAAACTCTTGGCGACTGTTCTGGCTTTCTGGTTCGGAGTGGGGACTGCGACCGCATACTTGGTGAAGAAATCTGTTATCACCAGGATATCTTTGGTGTTGCTACGGTCGGGTTCCAGAGACAAGAAATCCATGCACACCAGCTCTAGTGGGCGGGTGACCTGGATGTTCACTAGAGGTGCTGCTCTTTCTGGAAAGGACTTCCTACATACACAGCGACTACAAGTCTTGATTTTGTTCTCAACGTCAGTAGCCATCCTAGGCCAATAGAATCGTGACCGAATGAGATCAAGGGTCCGTTCTATTCCCATATGACCCATGTTGTCATGCAGACTTTCCATGGCCATAGCTCTCAAGTCAGGAGGAAGAACAAGTTGGTAAGTTATGCATTCTCCAAGAGCTCTTTTACGATAGAGAACACCGTCCTTCAGCTCAAGTTTTCTCCATTCTCTCAACAGAAAGGGAAGCTCTGGAAGCTCACGTCTCAGTGCAGGTAGGACTGTGTTTCCTGATTCCATCTGAATTATTACTTCTCGCAATGCTGGATCGTTTCTTTGTTTTTCTTTTATGTCCTGCTCTGACATACAGGAAACAACTAAAGATCCTGCCATCTTCTCATACTCCTCAGGAACTGCTTCTGGGTGCATACAGAGTGACTCAACGAGGGTAAGGCAGCTGCTGTCATCAGCGTGATGTAAAAGCCGATCACAGACTGCTTGGATTGCATCAGCAGAAACCAGGGTGGAATTTGCTGCTTCAGGTGAATGATACAAGGTGAACTGACGTATACGATCTTGTTCCTTTTGGGAGGTTGAATCATTCACCAGATCACCATGAGGTCTTCTGGAGAGTGCATCCGCATCAAGATTGCTCTTCCCAGGGCGATACTGAAGGGTAAAGGAGAAAGTGGACAAGGCGGACAACCACCTATAGCTGGTTGCATCCAACTTGGCTGAGGTTAAAATGTAAGTAAGGGGGTTGCTGTCGGTAATCACCTTGAAACTACTACCATAAAGGTAGTCACAGAATTTCTCGGTAACCGCCCACTTAAGGGCTAGGAATTCCAGCTTGTGGGCAGGATATCGGGCCTCGCTTCTGGACAATCCTCGACTGGCATATGCAATTGCTCGTAACACTCCGTCTTGCTCCTGATAGAGCGCTGCACCTAGTCCAGTAGTGCTCGCATCCGTATGAAGAACATATGTCAATCCAGGATCTGCAAATCCTAACACTGGCGCCTTGGTGAGTTTCTCGATGAGTGTTTCAAATGCCTGCTGACAGTTGTCTGTCCATCGCCCTCCGAAGGGCTCTTTGGGATTAAGGTAGATTTTTCCATTACTTTTCACCTTGCAGTCCCTCCGAAGAGGAGGATACCCCACAGTCAGCTCGTTCAATGGCTTCACTATTTTTGCATAATCTTTAATAAAGCGCCGGTAATAACCGGAGAAACCCAGAAAGGAACGCAGCTCTTTCAGGTTACTTGGACTTGGCCAGGTCTTAATGGCTTCTATTTTTTGGGGATCTGTCTCCACACCCTTTTCTGAGACAATATGACCAAGATATTTTACTGACGTCTGGAAAAACTTGCATTTGTCCAATGAAAGCTTTAGACCATAGTCTTTCAACCGTCCCAGAACGTGAAGAAGACGTCTTTCGTGCTCTTCAAGAGTATCTGAGAAGACAATCAGATCGTCCAAGAACACCAAGACTTCCGAAAGGTTGATATCGCCCATGCACTTCTCCATCAGCCTTTGGAATGTGCTTGGTGCGTTGGTGATGCCCTGAGGCATTCTATTGAATTCCCAAAAGCCCAATGGGCATACGAAAGCAGTCTTGGGTTTGTCCTTCTCTTCCATTTCAATCTGGTAATACCCAGATTTGAGGTCAAGCACTGAGAACCATTTTGAACCTCGAAGTGCAGAAAAGGTTTCCTCCAAGTTGGGTAAGGCGTAGGCGTCTTTGATGGTCTGCATATTCAGCTTGCGATAATCAATGCAAAGCCTTATATCGCCATTCTTCTTCCTTACAACAACGATAGGAGAAGAGAAAGATGATTCTGATTCACGAATTATGCCGGCTTCAAGCAATTCCTCCAAGTGTCGGCGGACAGCGTCAAGATCGTTGGGATGGATCGGTCTCGCTTTATGCTTGAAGGGGGTTTCATCATGCAACTTGATACTATGTCGCACTTTGTCTGTGTGTCCAATATCCATGTTATGCAACGCAAATACTTCGGGCATGGCACGCAGTTTCTGAGCGACTCTCTCTTTCCACACTTCTGGCACACAAGAATCACCAAAGTCAAAGCAGAGTTCTTCCATGGATTTAGCACGGACACTTGACACAGAGCGATCAGAATTGGTCACCTTGTGTGATATCACTTTCTGCAAAGCATGAATGTCTGCAATCACACTCTTGCCGTAATGTCGCTCAGTTTCATTCTTTAACACAACTGGAACTTTCCGTGATGGATGTTGAGGCAGGTTTAATAAGCAGCTGGCAACTAACAGACCTCCAGGAAAGGGTGAATATGAAGGAGGCTCCATCACTGCCCATTTATCAGCCACTTGTCCTCTTACACTCACCACTCCCTCAAAAACGACATTTTGACCCGCAGGGACAACGGTAGGAGTGAGATCAGGAAGCCTAACAATTCCTATGTTACTGTTAACTTTCTGCTGTCGTCTGTGTTCGATTGTCTTAATCACAGCGCTGTAGCCAAATGGAACAGCTTGACAAACTGAGCCATTGGTCTCAAGGTATATGTCATATGCAAGATCCAAAGTGTTTGTGCCTATTAGCACCTTTGGCTGGGCAGTGCCACCAGTTTCCGGGATTACTAAAGCAAGAGTTGACACTTCAACGTCAGACCCAAGGAAGTCTTTGGGGAATGTGACTCTCACCTCAACATACCCCAGGTATGGTACTGCATGCCCATTTGCTGCTTCTATTTCCAGCAGGTTGTCTAAGGATGTTATGTTTAATCCAGGCAGCTTTTGCTCATAAAAAGACTGAGAAATGGTCGTCACCTGAGACCCCGTGTCAAATAAACAAGGACAGGGATTTCCTTCAACGTTCACTTGGGCAGTACACTTTGCACCGATTAATCCTTTAGGTCAGTGGTTCCCAACCTTTTTTAACTCACAGCCCACACAACCAAACACATATGTTTCCGCGGCCCACTGCAAAAAAATTTAAAAAAAAATTTAAATGTATGCAGCAAAAATATGTTACATAGCCTAAATCGGCGGGTTGTTTTTAAACCAATCAACGACCTGGAATAGTGAACGCATAGTAACAGTTTATTATTATTATTTTTATTTAATTAATTATGATATTTAATTATTACTACACATTTTTACGCACATTAGCAAAATATTATTATTTCTATAGGCGGCCCCTGCAATAAATGGCCCACTGGGCCGCGGCCCACAGGTTGAAAACCACTGCTTTAAACCAAAAAAATGAAGTTTCTGATGTGGCTAGTGGCTCATATTTGCTGACTTCTTGAGACTTGTTGACAGTGACAGCCCTTATTATTACAAGGGCTGGGTATTTAATCCTAATTATGATATTTAATTATTACTACACATTTTTACGTACATTAGCAATATTATTATTTTCTGGATTGATAATAACTGGCAGCCACCAGTTTCAATAAAGCAAGAGTTGTTCAGCGTCAGACCCACTGGGGTGACTCTCACCTCCATACCCCAGGTTGCAAACCACTGCTTTAGGTAAACCAAAAGAATGAAGTTTCTGATGTGGCTTCATATGGCAAATCATATTTGCTGACTTCTTGAGACTTGCTTGACAGTGACAGCCTTCTTGGCTCATGTCCTTCTTGAGACTACAAGGGCTGGGTGGTGTTGTTTAAGATCCTGAGGCACTTGGACCATACAGACTGTCCCACAAGACTTGGCGCTCTTTCAGCCCATCTTCACCACACAAAAACTGAAGTGTTTGTGCCCATTAGCAGACCTTTGGCTGGGCAGTGCCACAATAGCCTGGCTTGGGCCTGCAAGGTGGTTTATGCTCAGCTTTAGGAGGGCTTTCCCTGGGGAACTGTATGTTAGAGTGTTTCACTTTGCTTGAGTTGCTTTTCGATTCTGGATCCTTTTGGGCTCTGAGTTTTGTCATTTGACTCTGGAGCTCTGTGACTTGTCGCTTTAATTCAAGAACAGCATCAGTTGATGGCAACTCTGGAGCTTTGCCTGCCTGTTTGGCATTTTTTTGTTTAGAAAGCTGGCTCTGGAGCTTAGCAACTTGTCTTTTAATTCTGCAACCTCTGTCCCTTCAGACTTCTCATCTTGCCTTAAATCAAGAGGATTGGCAGTGACAGTGTGGGAACTGGCTCTTTGTCTTTGTGTGCCAAGGTGTTGTCTCATGCGGCTTTCTTTGGAAAAGTGTTTGTTCTCCTCACTGCGCAGCTGCAAGAGTAGCTCTGAGAAAGGAGGAGGTTTATTTCTCTTATGCTCAAGCTGAAGGTTTGCTATTAGTGTGTCATCCCAACATCCCCGACAGAACTGTTTCAGAAGTTGTCGGTCAGCCTCTTCAGCAGGAATACCACCTCGCTTCATCACTTTAAGAAGGTGAGTGTGCAACCGTTGTAAGTACAAGGAAGGTTTCTCACCTGCATTTTGCAGTGTATTCAAAAACTTAGCGAAAAGATCATCACCGTCTTCCACAATGTCAAAAGCTGAATCCAAGACATCAAGGTAAGCAGCAGGTAAGGCTTTGGCACCTAGCTGCTTCACTATTTCTGCTGCTGGCGGCAGTAAACTATCTAAGATCTTCCTAGAACGAGTTAAGTCAGAGAGTGAAGGATCTTGAAGTAGTAACTCTACACTGTTACGCCAGGTGTCATAATCAACTGAATGATGCACTGAATGATGCACTAGAAGGAGCAACTACGTCACTTCTCAGAATATGCTCTACGACCATTCTTTGGACTTGAGGTGGGTTGACATCATTTACTTCAAGAGTGGGTGAAAAACTTCCTGTAATTACTCGGTGGACCGTATCAGAGCTTTGTCCTCCTTCGGAACACTCAGCTTGCTTAGGTGGGACAGGAATGTCAGATGAGGAAGGATCAGTAGTTTGGGATGATTCAAGATCGTTTGAATCATTCAGATTTTCAGCGGTGGGAGCAGTGGTTGAGAGAAGCTGCTCTTTCAAGAGTTCTTCGAAAGTTCTTCCACTGAGCTTTGCTATTTTCTTCAGTTCAGCAAAGTAATGGGTGGTAGTCTGTTCAGTGACAGCTGAAGCATAGACACTTGATAGAAGCCTAATGTGGTAAACAACATTGTGTGGACTCCTTAAAGTGTGTAAGGCAACAAGGGTTTGAGAGTCACTAATGCAGAATAACTGCTGTACTCTACTATGACATCTTTATGATAAGGCGATTTGGGATCATCTATGCAAAGATGTCTACAAATACGGCCGTGCTTGTTTAGAAAATCAGTTAAATCTTCGTCAAGTTCTGTATTTGTCAGTCCTCTAATTATCACTGAGTTTTCAATTATGACATTTTCAAGCTCAACCACTTCCATATTGACACTATTTACACTACTACTAAATTGAAATTATTCTCCTGGTTTTTTTATATATATAATGCCCTCCTGGCTGGCTCGCCACTTTCTGTAACCCCTGGTGCTATTGGTGCACTTTAGTTACTATTTGAAGAAACACTGTAATGGACCAGTCAATGTACTAGGTTCGCTACAGGAGGGCAAGAATCGGTTAAAGCACATTAATAAATAGACAGACCAGGAGAATGACTTTAAAGTGTCTTTTAGTTGAGTTTAATTAAATGAAAAATATGAAATGAAATGACAATAAAGAAAACAATAGAAATACACATCTAAAGAAATGATCTCTTTTCTCTTTGTTGGTTTTAGAAATTAAATTTGAGCTCCTTTGTGGTTATTTGACGAGTAGTATTACTGTACTGTGCTTTTACTTTATTATATTATCACCTGTCTTTAATTAACCAATTGTTTATAATTAACTTCTATTTTGAATTTATTTTTAGTTTACCTCAATCTTATTGATTTAGATATAGTTTTAACCTTTCCTAGTTTCTGTGGAGCTTTGCTTGTATTGATACTGGTTTGAATTAAAATCTCTGACCCAAAACAACAAAAACAATTACAATAGATCACTCAAGGAAAACAACAAATAAAGATTCAGTATATGAAAGTTCAGTCCATAAACTATGTAACCGTGGGAAAGGAACAAAAATAAAATATAACTGTCCTTAGAATCCAAACGATGAATCCACTGAGATTATCCTTGTGCTTGTAGTGCAAAAAAAAAGTTCAATAGTGCAATAGTCAGTGTGATGATCAGTTCTGAGGTAATGTTGTGGGAAATACCACTAGGAATGGAGGAATTCCACTTGGAATAATGGATAAGGCGTTGATCAAGTTGTCTCTCTCAGGGTTCTCTAGTTGGGTGGCTCGCCATCTCAGGATCACAGTTCAACTCAGTCTCGAAAAAAAAACCTGACCTGTTTATGCAAACAGTGTCACAATATCACAGACTGTTAAAACTCTGTATGTCCTTCAAATATATACTCAACTGGTTGAGAAAACCATTTGAACACTTAAACACAATAAACTAGTTACATAAATGATAATCGTCTGCTGGTTATCATTTTTAAGCCCCTTTTGACATACAGTACAGTGTTACAATACATTATACATAACATATTAAACTTCGTTTAAGAGAGCTAAACATCATATTATTTTGAAACTCACCAAATCCGGGGGATTTCAACAATTAATCATCCGCATACGATCTCACATGTTTCACGATCGCTTATCATCGATCATTTGCGCTTTTTTTCTGTAACGGTTTCAACCGCAATCAGGAATGCACGTGCTCTCTCTCTGCAACCGTGCGTCGCATATCAGTGACGTCATACTCAGCGCGGCGTCTTAAGACAAGCGTTTTGCTTCCGTTAATAATTATTTAAATTATTGTAAAGTTTCCAAAACACAGCATAACAACTTTGAATATATATATGATTGTGCGTTTCAGCTTTTATATAATAAAAAAATAATAATTATGAATTATATTTATTCTATTAATTATCATTAAATTTTTTTTGTCAGCTCATTTCTGACCTGGGTTACAAACAGTTTGGGAGAACTTGATTTTTCCCAATACAAAGAGATAGGAGCTGCACTTGGATGCCCGAGAGGTGTTTCAAAGATGGCCGCCAAGTGACATGACTTGCCTTGAGACACTTTGGTACAGCAAACCTGTGTTGCCAGCTTCATGGGGTTTTTTTTTTAGCCCACAGTTGGCTATTTTAAAAATGCATTCACAGGAATTTGTAGTTTGAAATTTGATCTGGTTTTGTTGGGATATATTGTTGAGTATTATCTGCATAGCAATAGAATTTAATCCTGTATTTTCTAATAATATTACCAAGGGGTAACATGTATATTGAAAATAGCAAAGGACCAAGGACAGATCATTGTGGTACTCCATATTTTACTGGTGATAATTGAGATCACTCCTCCTATAAATAATAAAATAAGATCTAAACCATCTTAAAGCCTGTCCTTGAATGGCCATATTTTATAATCAATCTATGAGTATGTCATGATCTATAGTGTAGAACACAGCACTAAGATCAAGTAAAACTAGCAATGACATGCAGCCTTAGTCTGATGCAAGAAGCACATCATTTATAATTTTAATAAGTGCTGTGCTATAATGGGGTCTGAAACCTGACCTAAAATTCTTAATAGAAATTATTTTTTTTCAAGAAAGAGCACAATCGACAGAAAGATTGTGAACTGAAAGAACTCTGTATACAGCCCTGGCAGTCTATACACAGTAGCCAGAGCAAAAGATTGGAGGGGTTTCTTTTGCATATCTGACAGTGTAACATTAATCAGAAATAATTGGAGTTAATTAAACACTCGATGAGGAATATAGTTTTGAACAGTCTTTAATGATCCACAATGGAGAACACTAGGAAGGCAAACAAGAACCATACAATGACAAGTGACACATAGCAGTTATTTGAGATTTGACTCACTAGTGTAAAGTCCACAAATTGGCCCAAGGAAGGTGTCCAATGGTGGATGAAGGTTTCCTGCATGTTTTGTCTCTTCAAAGCATAATGTTATTTAGTTTTAAGTTAAACTCAAATCTCACTCGAATATGTGACTATAACCCTGAATTTTAGGTTGAAATACAAATTGGTTGTTTGTCTATTTCTAATTACTATTTTGATATTTCTATGAAATCTTCAAATCTTTGTTACCGTTCAGTTTACTTATGTAGAAATAAGACCATTGTACCAGTCGCACATTTCAAATGATACTAGACATGACTGTTAGTTCACTCACATTGGCATTTTCATGTAGCAAGCTGAGTAGAAGGAAAGATGGGTGGAGGGGTTTTAGAAAGAACCAAACGGGAAGGTAGTTTCCTACACCTCCACTCTGTGCTGTGTCTTGAAGATGTCTGTATGTTTACATTGTCTGTTTCTTAGGAAATTAAAGTATCTGAAGTTCTTTTATCCTTACACTAGTCATATGGTGCTTAGCGTCCTTGTATCAGAATAGGGCATACAGGACTTCATTTAATAGGCAAGCACAGAAATGGATTATGTTTATACTGTAATCAACCTGAATCTGTACAGTGTGTGTTAATGGATTGTTATGCATATGAAAACAAAAGAAAAATATAAAAAAAGTATGTGGAAAATATAAATTAAACTTTTTTTGTTCTCTGCCAAACTTCTGTTCCACACTCCAGTCCAGTAGGTGGCAGTGAAACACTTGTCAGTTTGTTTGTCAACTGCAGAAAAAAATAAAAAAGGAAAATGCTGAAAATTAAGCTGAAAGTTGAAAAAATACAAAAGAAAATTTGTGAAGTGGAGCAAAAGACGAATGATGCTGATGGGTATCATTGTCGGTACAATCTTCATCTACATGTAGTAGCTTAAGATTGCAAGAAAAATGTCAAGTTTAAAGGAAAACGCCACCATTTTACTATGTCCTTCCCTTAACTTAGACAGGTTGATACGTAACTCTCCCATTTCAGTGTGCGCATTTAATAGCTCTAGCATGTGGTGCCACTATGTTAGCATTTAGCTTAGCTCCATTCATTCCTTAGGATCACTTCCACATTTTTCCTATTTAAAGATGGTTACATGACTAGTTAAACAAGTATGGTGACACAAAGTAAAACGTGGCAATTTACTAAGTGGATAAAAAAAGTTGACTATTATGAATGACGGAAGAGCACTTCGCAGCACTTAAACCTCGCAGTAATATCATCTCTCCTGAAAACTCCCCCTCACTTACTTCAGTACAACCAATGTGCCTCCACTATTGGTAGTAGTTTTCAGGAGTGAGGATATTACTGCGCCGAGGTGTTGTAAAGTTGTGCAGTTGGAGTGAAACAAAACTAGAAGTATTTCTTATAGTCTGGCGGGAAAGTACCCTATCATACAGAAAAGCTATTAAAATATTTAAAATATATAAAATATTTAAGTAACTAAATTAACAAAAAATAACTACTACTTTACTTCCAAGATCAATACTATCAGAGATAAAATTGTAACATGCAGCCGTCAGCTACAGTATCGCATCAGATACTACACTATAGATCACCTGAGACATAATTCCACTAACTTGACCCCAAAGACTAGAAAAAGTAGCATCCTCACAAATATATTCCTTCGCAGTGAAAAATGGTATCTGTGAAGATTTCCATTTAGGATTTAGACTGTACAATAGCACTGAGACTGCACTCATTAGAGTTACAAATGACATGCTTCGGTCATCTGTTCATGGCTGTATCTCTTTATAAGGACTATTGGATCTCAGCACTGCATTCAAACCCATATGCAGATGTTTATTGGGACAATCCAAAATAGAATAGTCAGAAATAACAGGCAGGTTTTTTTCAGATCGGTAAACAAGTTCAAGGGATTTCCAAATAGCAAAGTAGTCAAAACAAACAAACAACTAATTTAACCAGGTTACCAGAACATAAGGATGTACTGAAGAGACAATGGCCAGAGTAAACAGGCAAGCCATACACAAGATAGCAGTCAGAATAATCATGGGAGAACCGCTTGGTAAAGCAGTAAAATGCAATTCTTCATGATGACCTTGCCTGTGCTCTACTTTTATGCTGGGCAAACAGGAAATGAGTGCAGAGGAAGAGGAGATGAGTCAGTACTCGGAGGAAGGCTCCCTCTGCTGGTGTGGTGTTACAACCGAGATGTATTTAACTGAACAATTATATTTTTGCAGTTACACTAATTGGAAATAATGATATATTCTGTTTACACTAAAATAGCAGCATTTTCTTTACCATTCAGTGTGTAAATAGTAGTAGGTGGCAGATATTTATGCTTCAGTACAGTGGTAACAGTATAAAACAGTATGCAGTAACATACTGAGTTGGATAAATGCCATTTTTTTGTGACAAAAACATATTTATTAAACAATACAGTTAAGCACACCTGTTTTATTAAACACTGTATTATGAGGATTTAAAATATTCCCACTTTTCAAATATTTAAAAAAAATTTTCATTGAAAATATATGTCTTTCTGATCTGCATCATTGAAATATTATATAGCAGTTATATTTAGCAGTTTCTGGCAAATATAGTCGGTCATCAGGGTATATCACGATTACATCTCCCCTCTGGAACAAAGAGTCCCATTGAGTTGATTCAGAAAGATAAAAGAAGGAGTGAAGGACAAGAGAACAGGCCTGAGACATTTTAGTTTTTAGCTTTTGTTTGTTTATTGGGCAATCTGATGCTTTCTTTCATTTTGTTTATTTTGTAATTTAAAAGTATGTTAAACATTGCTGGATTCAGCTGAACTATGAACACTGTTACATTTTCAGAGCAGGTAGGATATTGTGATGCTACAAAAAAGTATAGTTAAAGTAGGTGTCATAACTACTCAATACTGCCTAGTAGCATAGCAGAAAACAGAAAGAAATGACTGGCCTAGAAAAACAAACTATTTCAGTTTTTTAGTAAATGAGTAGGGCACCATAACAGTGGCTTAATTAGTAATGAAAGCCATTCTCTTTGAACATCAACATCTGGTTGGGCATGTGTGGGTAGCTTATTCCATCAAAGGTTTATGTAGGAATCTAACGCACACTTTGGGTTCCTTTATACTACATTGCAATGTTTTGCATGGATGTGTGTTATCTCTTCCAGAAAGTCAAGCTCTCCTCACCAGGGAACTGATAGGGGTGAGTATGTAAATGGGTCAGCAACCTAAAAACAGAAGTTTTGATTTTCTCAGTGGATGGTTTCTACAGGCTCATTCTACAGGAGAGTTTGTTTTACTACAAATTTATCTATAAATTGTGGTGAACTTTATTCTTTATTGTTAATTAAATTCAAGTTATCTTTATTTATATAGATCTTTATACAAGCTAAATAATAATTTAGCAAAAATATTTCAGCTGTAAAGCAGCTCTAAAAAGAGACAATAGTAAACATGGCATGGTCAAAGCTTGTTACAGGGTCTGTACAGAGGACAATGGCTGTCTAATTGATGAGGTATTCTCAGGGAATTTGTGACTATACTATCATACTATTCTTACTTTCTGCAGTATCCAGTATGTATGCTGTGCATAGTATGCACATTTTCTGTATGCATGTAATACCTAGATGACCTACTAAATCTGGTAGAATCTACTAAATGTAACTTAAGCACACTGAAATCAGTACAGAAGCTTTGTTCGGAATGGCATACTACCATTTGACTCCTACTATGCTGCAGTATGCTGTGTGTATACTTTGAATAGTATGTGAATTTTCTGCCTACATGAAATGCTCAGATTAACTGCTATATTGGCTAAAATTTTATGTATGCATCTGAAGACACTGCATGGGATATTGTTTCCCAGAATGCAACACACTCCATGTGACAAACACATGAGTGAATTGCCGGGCAATAGAAATTATAAATGTAACCGTATGTTATAAATGTTGTTTGTATAGCGTTTTATACAGAACTGATTGTTTTAAAGATATTAAATAATAATAATATTGCAGTAATATAATACATAAAATGTATAAATAAAAAAATAATTTATTTATGCAACCAAAATTGAACTCTGCTGTCAAGCAGCCCTATTTACTCTAAGGCACTGGTCTCAAACTCAATTCCTGGATGGCCATTTGTAAATTCTATAGGTCTAGTTTCCAATTTCATCCGCGTCCAGCTGTTCTTAGCTGAATGAAACAGTTAGTTTTCTGCTTAATGTTGAAAATTGGTGTGTCTTATTGTTTCATTTTAATGTTTTATCTTAATTATTAAAAGTTGATAGACAGATAAATAAAATGTATGTATATATATGATAATTTACACTCAATACATTATTACATACTGTTTTATAATGTGCTACAGTACTGAAGTATATCTGCCACCCAACTTCTATTTACACCCTAATTGCTAAAGAAAATGCTACTAAAATAAAATACATCATTATTTGCATTTAGTGCCACTAGGTATATGCCTTTATTTAATTATTGTGATTGATGAAAACACTATCATAGCATGGGAAGACTTTACCGTTAGGCAAAAGTAGGCAGTTGCCTTGTGCCCAAACTACACAGGAGCTCCCTACAAAAAAAATTATAACTTTTGTATAAAATTTTGTTAGATTTTTTTTTTTTTAACTTTATTTCAAATTGCATCAGAATGCTTAAATAAATCATAGATTTTATAAATAGGTGCGTTTATAAAATGTACACCACCATTGGACTATTCCAACATTTACTTTGCATTTGTTGCAGAACTGCGGAAGTGACAGACAGCATGTGTACAGAGGTCAAATTAATTGAAGCTACTCAAGCAGTGCTGAAAAAATGGAATAAACATGATAGTGATAAATCCCCTGTCATGTTTGTGCTGGCTACTGTATACAAACCACCAGGGCACTACACAGATTTTAAGAATTCTCTGATTTTCTATCTGAGTTAGTACTGACTGCAGATGAAGTCTTGATTGTTGGTCATTGTAATATCCATGCTGATAATGAAAAAAAAAGCATTAGGAACAGCATCTTAGACATTCTGCACTCTATTGGGGTTAGACAACATGTGTCATTGTCAAAATCAAATTCTGGATCTAATACTGTCTCATGGAATTGATGTTAATAGTGTTAAAATTCTGCAGCAAGGGGGTTGATATTTCAGATCATTATCTAGTCTTGTGTGAACTCCATATAGCTAAAACTGTAACAAGTATGGTAGAACCATCACTTCCACCACAAAAGACTGCTTTGTAAGTAATCTTCCTGATTTATCTCAATTACTTAGCGCATCCAATAGGGCATAAAAAATTGATGATGTAACAGAAACGATGTACTCTCTCTTTTCTAGCACTTTAGATACAGTCGCTCTTTTCCGTTTAAGGAAGATAAAAGAAAACAGTCAGACTATGTGGTATAATGAGCACACTCGCACCCTAAAGAGAACAGGCTGGATAATGGAGGAAAACAACACTAGGGGTTTTCGTACAGCCTGGCAGAAAATACCCTATCGTACAGAAAAGCAAACTACAAGATCTGATTATTTTTTTGTCCCTTTTAGAAGAAAACAAACATAATGCCTGGTATTTATTCAATACAGTGACTAAATTAATGAAAAATAAAGCATCAGCAGGTACTGACATTCCGCATGATAACAGCAGTAATGACTTAATGTACTATTTTATTTCTAAGATCGATACTTTCAGAGATAAAATTTTTGTCATGTAGCCATCAGCTACAGTACCGCATCAGATATACTAATGATCCCCTGAGAAAAAATTACACTTATTCTCTATAGGAGAGGAAAAATTGTACAAACTTGTTAAATCATCTAAACCAACAACATGTATGTTAGACCCTATTCCATCTAAACTATTAAATTAATCTATTCCTAAAGTCATAAATACTCTCTTGGCTATTATCAATTCATCATTGTCATTAAGATATGTGCCCCAAAAAGTTGGCTGTTGTTGAGCCTTTTAAATCTCAAATCTCCCTTTTCTATCAGACTAGAAAAGGTAGTATCTTCACAACTATATTCCTTATTAGAGAAAAATTGACTGTGAGGACTTCCTTCCAGGATTTAGACCATACTGAGACTGCTTTCAAATTTTTTTGTTAAAAATGACCTGCTTCTATTATTTGATCATGGTTGTATCTCTTTATTAATGCTTTTGAATCTTAGCACTGCATTTGACATTATCGACCACAAAATTCTCTTGAATAGTCAAGAAAACTATGTTGGCATTAATGTAAGTGCCTTAGCATGGTTCAAAATTTACTTATCTGACTGCCATCAGTTCTTAGCAGTAAATGAGGAGGTATCATATCAATCACAAGTGAGATCAGAAATCAAATATCCAATTGGTATTGAAGTCAACCACTGGCAAAAGATTTTAAGAAGACTTATTGCAACTGTAAACCTGGCAGACCACAATCGTGCATTTCATGGCCAGTGGTAAACATGTCAAAAACTAATCAAAGACTAATTTCCTTTGTGGCAAAATAGACAACTGATGCAATTGTTGAAAAAGTAAAAACAGCTAAATACTATACAGTGATCATGGACTGCACTTCAGACCTCAGTTACAAATAGCAGCTCTCAGTGGTGCTAAGAAATATTAATTGTGAGTTATCAAAGGGTGTCTCCATCCATGAACCTTTTGTTGGATTTCTTCAGGCACTTGACACAACAGATAAAGGCTTATGCAAGACATTTTAGTGCACCTAGAAATACTAGGATTGGAACTGTACAACTTTCAAGGCCAATCTTACAATAACAGAAGCAATATGCGAGGTAAAAAACAGGGAGTCCAAAAGAGAATGCTGGAATTAAACCCCAAAGCTTTATGCATTCCTTGTGAAAGTCACACACTGATCTTGTTGTTGGTAAAAGCCTGTAAGTATGCAGCTAAAGCTGAAAGCATGCAGCTAAAGCCTGTGTCATGCTTTCCGAGTTGAAAAATTTGACATGTACATGGACAGGGTTGACATGGATTCTGTGTATTTATACTACCAAAAGTATACGTGGGTGGTCAATAGATTGGCTTGAATAGCAAACAAACATGTGAACAAAGTTATTTCACATCTGACTGTCTTTACATTTTTACATTTTATTGATCAATAGCAGAGGTTTGAGTAGCAACGGACTTCTTCACACAGCTTGTGCATGTGCAGTCAGTGCTTTTGTGGGTGCAAAACCTCTGACGATGATTTTTATGTCACGCGGACCATAGCGGACTTGCACTCGCAGAAAGCATAACATAGGTCTTTTGTGATGTCCATCAGTTGTTTTGGGCTGTTAGAGCAGCTTTACACTTTTTCGTCCCTCAGTTCACTATTGGACCATTCTCAAAGAACATGTCAAGAATTTTACACTGAAGGCATTAAGTATACTTGTGCTCCAAGAATGTATTCATTGTTATACGGTAATTGTTATATATTTATGACATGCACTGAAGAGACAGAACACGCAGGAAATTTTACGCCTTCCTTGGGCCAATTTGTGGACCTTATAATATCAACATTAGCATGATGATAACGATCTATTTATCCTTTAGCTTTGGCTACTTTCTCCTGAAATGGCATGCAACATCTCCTCGCCTCCTAAACATAACATTTAGGGGAATATCACTGCAATCAAGTTTTTACTTAACATCCCTGTAAGATAAATGTCCTGATCAAACGCATAAGTTTATTTGTTATGAGTTCTGTTCAAAATATGAATTAAACAACATTAAATTAAACAATCAATAATTGTACGTAAATTTAAGTGAACTTACCAGAAAAATCTATTAAATGATGCCAATTATCTTCAGCTGTTGTTGTATTTCAGTCCACCAGATTTCAAACCTTATCAGCCCACATAATACCATAATGCAACAGCACAGTATGTTCTTGTAAAAACATTTAAGTTACAGTGAAAGCACCTCCGACCTGTAAATTTATTACAGCTAACAGTGAACTGTATAGTTAACACTTGTAAAACCCTGTGTAACCCATAATGCATAAAGTAATAGAATATAAAATGGGAAAACAGTACATTTCTGTATAAATTTGATGTAAAAACTACAGCAATTCAGTGTGAATTTGGGGTTTTCATTAGTTGTCAGTTATAATCATCTAAATTAAAAGAAAAAAGAAAACATTTGTAATACATCAGTCTGTGTGTAATGGTTTCACTTTTTGAATGGAATTAGTGAAATAAATTAACTTTAGGGTAAGAACACAAAGACAAAAGTACGAAAGAAAGAAAACAAGGAGCAAAGTATGCGTTTTCTGTTTACCTTGCTGCTGAATTTCTGATTGGCTGTCTGTTGCCAAGCATTCAGCAGCAAACACTGATCCGTTTAACACTGAACAAACTTAGCACTTGAGGTAAAATGCTGTGCTAACACTGCTTTTAAATTACAGCTGTAAAATGTGTTTTTACCCAAGGTTAAAAGCAGTGTTTATAACGATTATAACCCAGGGTTAAGCGCAGTGTGAAAAATGTTTCTAAAAATAGGTACAGAAATATAAAAAGTTTGACAGACACTTTAATAGACCACATTTCCCTAAATTCTTTGTTGGATGCATGTTCTTGTGTGTGCTTTTAATGGGCCTGATAACCAAGGTTTATTTTGTTTAATTCTGCAGTTGTGTGGGTGTAACTGAAGAGGTTTCCAAGGAAATAATGTAGAATTTTAAGAATGTAAATTTAATACATGTACTTTTTAAAATTAATTTTAATCATTTAAAAGCTGAATGCCATGCTGAAACATAACAGTTACTTATCAGACTATTGCTTTATTTGAGACATTTATTCAAGCATTTTATTATCATCAGCAGTGAAAAAAAAACCCCACAGTTAGGCCTACTGGAGAAATTTTATGTCAGAGAGTGATCTGAGTGGAATTTTGTTTACTGGTGAGCGTGAGCAGGACTTTAGCCAAACATTTGCTTAGGTTGTGCATAGGTTAACCTAAACCTAAAATGTATCCTAAATCATAAGTTATATTGAAGATAGTGGACTTGACAGAAGTTTAGTTGCAGTTCAAGCAAAAGGTAAACTGCCCCTCCATGAAAGAACATTCATCCTCTACAATTTTGCGGGCAAGTGTGGTTAGGTGCAGGTTTTCAGGGTTCAGTGTGAATAAACCTAGATTTAAATTCAAAGACAAAATATAGTCTGCATGAATTATTGTTTATATCCTAAAAGACACAATGTGAATATTACAGAGCACTGAACAATGTTTGTGAAATATGTTTTATGTTAGTCATACTTGAAGCCGGAGACTGATCTCGTGCAGAAAGTCCTAAACTGACTCATAAAAGTAATAACTTGTGATGTGCAGGAAATCCCTAATATGGACAAGGCATCCAGCTATTGCTGTGGTTGAGTGCAGATAATACATGGACAATTAATACAATACATGGATACAAACAATGTATCTAAATAATCCTTATTCTGTGATTTTAAAAAAAAGTAACATAAAAAGTGTAATATATGAACAAATCATATAATTGCATCAGGAAAATATAGAACATTTTATTTCTTAGCCAATTAAGAGAAAAAGTGTGATGCATCACAACAAAAACTTTCAATGAGAATAGGGAAACTGCTTTGGGACCTTCAGTGTTTCATTCTCAGAAATAAAGGTATGAAAGCTGTCATTGGGGTGGTACCTTTACAAAAGGTACCTGTTTCTGAGAGTGTAGTTGCAAGAAAAATAACACCTTAAACACACTTTCTTTTCTTTATTATCCTCTTTGTTTGAATACATTTTTTTAAACATGTAAGCATAATCATTGAATACAATTCAAACTGTTGTTGAGGTCAGGCATGCTTCTTCATATAAAATGGTTTCTTATCACAAATGGAATTGGCATGCCATGTTCAGTGAATATGAAATACAGAGAATTCATGTCTTCTGTCTAAAAGGTAAGTATGAAACATTTGTTGGTTATAAAAGAAGGATTTTCCATAGAAACTAGAATATTCTGATGTGTGCAAAACATGTATTTATGTTTTTTGAAAATATGAACCTTGGCACAACACAAATTGCATTATGTACATGATTCAAACTTGTTCTTAATCATTTGCTTTTTATGAGTAAAAGATCCAGAAAGAATGATAAAAATGTAAAACATTAAACAATATGATACATTTTAAAGAACTGAATGCAAGAATCTCCCCTTTAGATATTAAATCAGTAGAGCTTTTTTGTGTGTAATGAGTGTAATGTGCATGTTTTAATCTGCACTCCTATAACACATTTATGTGTGATGGCAATGCAATGAACACAACATGACGTATCAATGCTAAATCAAATTTACATTAAGAATTAATTTAAATAAATTACTTTTTTAAGTAATGTGTAAACTTATTCACATATTATATAGCACCAAAATTACAATCACCACTCTAGACTTTCATTTTTCACAGTTATTTTCAGCAAATTCAGAAACGAGACATTCTTTAAGCCATTGTTCTCTAAAATATGAAAATCAGTTATGCCTGATAAATATTTGCATTGCTATTTGTGTTGCCAAACCCTTAGGGAAATGCCCTTTGGATGATTCTTTTGTGCTCTCTTTCTAAAAATAAAGCAGCAAGAGGATGTTTGATAAAATTAAACTGATCCATGGTTAATAGCACTAAAAGGATATTAAACATGCTGTACTTGCTATTCAGACACAAAATAGATAATCTTCACAATCTTATTTTATTCTCTGCTATGATAACACAATATACTGAACAAACACAAAAACATTTAAAATATGTGTTTAAGATAGTTATTAAAGAATTTTCTCAACTCTTTCCTAAAAATCTGTATTTATTTTAAATAAATTATACTTTTTTTTCTCTTCAAACTAACAAACCTGATTCAGCTCATCAGCTCATTAGTAGAGACAATCTAAGACCTGAAATGGGTGTCAGGCAAAGGAAGATCTGGGGAAATGGTTGGGAACCACTGCCATAGAGTCTGTTATGATCTAGTATTCAAATAAAGTATGTCTTACTGATACAGTACAGTATACATGTATACTGTATATACAGCGAAGTGTAAAAGGAGTTGAAATAATTTCAATATGACATTCCAAACAGCCAGTGGAGTCAGATCTATTTGAGATTGAGTTGGTTTTGCACTATTTTCTGTTCCAGTTTCTCTTTGTTCCTTGTTCTTGCCTCTGATGCTTTGTGCTTTAGTCTGTTATTGTCATTTCTATATTTGTTGTTCGGTTTGTGCTTGAAAGAGTTATTTTTGAAAGTGTTTTATTTTCATTTGAAGAGGGGGTTGGGGGGTGCAATAAACATAAAATTTCTTACGAGCAATTTTTTGAAGTGGACACAAATAATACAGTCAAATTGTACTTAAAAATATATGTCAACACAGTGGAAAACATTGCTTCTATCATTATTGTAGCATTGAAGACTGCCTCGGTTGTTTTGAAAGTTTTTCTCTGGTTCAGTGAAAAAGGTAGATATTTCTTCAAAACTATTTATTGCAAGGTTTGTTATGTTATGTTGTTTGCAGTCAAGCCATAAACATACGATACGTTTTAAACACGACTGTTATTGTGAAAAAGATATATAAAATAAATATATCAATAAGGGGAAATGTTCCCCAGGCCTTGTCTGTCTGATTATATTTGAAATAAAGCCTGAATTTCAATGCTCCACCCCACTGAGAAACCTGATGAAATTGCTCTAGTAATTGGCGATTTTATTATACTGAACGTGATAACCAGTCACCATAGTCCAATGTTTACTGGGAGCCAAAGCACCTGTCATCTTGGCAAACTGCAAAGTGCTGACTAATGTTAAAAAGTAAATTTAGTAAGATTGTTATTTACTTCAATGCTAATGAATACGCTGCTTACCAGGGTGACGAGATACATAGCTGACTTTTGTCACTCAATGGATGTCTAAGGGATGCCCGCAGGGGTGCTCAAATGCTATTGGCTCTTGTGTGTCTCGTGACCGATTATGTCATGCTGTTCTGAAATGTGACTGGCCACCAACTTTCTGCAGATTCAGTCGCTACAGACTTCATGTGACCTTCAGATTAGCTCAAGAACAGCGCACAGAGAGCTTCATAGAATGGGTTTCCATAGATCACCAAGTACAATGCAAAGCATTGGATGCAGTGGTGTAAACCACACCACCACTGGACACTGGACTCTGGAGTGAACTAGGAAGATCATATTAGTCCGGTTCTATCAACACTGCACTGGCTCCCTATCAAACATTGGATAGATTTTAAAATCTTAATAATTACTTATAAAGCCCTGAATGGTTTAGCTCCTCAATACTTGAGCGAACTCTTATCACATTATAGTCCCGCATGTCTGCTGCGTTCTCAAAACTCTGGCCATTTGATAATTCCTAGAATATCAAAATCATCTATGGGCGGCAGATCCTTTTCCTATCTAGCGCCCAAACAATCTCCCTAACACTGTTCGGGAAGCAGACACACTCTGTCAGTTTAAATGTAGATTAAAGACACATCTTTTTAACCTAGCCTACACATAACACACCAACACACTTTTATTATTCAAATCCGTTAAAGGATATTTAGGCTGCATTAATTAGATCAGTTGGAACCGGTAACACTACTCATAAAACCAACGTACTTGTGACATTGTAAAAAGAATGGCATCTACGCTAATATTAGTCTTGTTTCTTTCTTATTCTGTTTCACAGTTTGTATCCAGACTAGATGGTGGATCAGCACCCAGAGATTATGTTCATCAGAGACCAGAACACCTAGATGAGCCCCTTAGACAGATCACCAGATCCTGATATACACACACACACACTAAGTCATTTACACTATCTGAAACAGCTGCATTTAAAATTGAACTGGAAGTTAAGTGCTCGGCGTCCAGCCAGAGGAGAACTGGCCCCAACTGAGTCTGGTTTGTCCCAAGGTTTTTTTTTTTCTAAATTCTGTATGGATGGGGTTTTGGTTCCTTGCCACTGTCGCCTCTGGCTTGCTTTGTTGGGGACACTTAACTTCTAGCGATTATCATCAAATTGTTTAATAACAAATTGTTAAATTTCATCATTATACATCCCTATTATTGTATTCTTCTACTTTATACTGTTCAGTGCTTTGATACAACCTGTGTTGTTAAAAGCACTATACAAATAAAAAATGTCAAGTGTAAAGTTTGAAGGAGGGGGGTTATGGTGTGGGGTTGTTTTTCAGAAGCTGGGCTTGACCTCTTAGTTCCAGTGAAAGGAACTATGAATGCTATAGCATACCAAGACATTTTGAACAATTCCATGCTCTCAACTTTGTGGGAACAGTTTGGAGCTGGCCCCTTAATCTTCCAACATGACTGTGCACCAATGCACAAAGCAAAGTCCATAAAGACATAAATGACATGGAGTCTGATGTCTCTGGTGAGTCCTGACCTCAAACAGATAGAACACCTTTGGGATAAATTAGAGCGGAAATGGAGTGCCAGGCCTTCTAGTCCAACATCAGTGTGTGACCTCACAAATGTGCTTGTGAAAGAATGGTCAAAAATTCTCATAAACACACTCCTAAATCTTGTGGACAGCCTTCCTAGAAGAGTTGAAGCTGACCAACGTCATACTGAAAACTTCATGATGTAACATATGGACCCCTTCTTTTCTAGCTCTTTAGTTGCTCCTTTACACTTAAGAAAGATGAAAGAAAACAGTCTGACTACATGGTATAATGAGCACACACAAAACCTAAAGAGAGCAGCCTGGAAAATGGAGCAGAGCTGGTGGAAAACCAAACTTTTGTTTGAAGGGATGTTGAGACGCACTGAGATGCAGCAATGAGGTGCAGCATCTTGTTACTGCTTGTTCTGGAAATAGGATTACATTAAAGTAACCCAAGACATTCCCCACCAAAACCTACACTCAATGCTGCAATACATTAATACTGATGGAATGATCAGGAAACTGGAAAGTATCTGGGGCCTCATTTAAAAAGCGTTGATTTGCACAGATTTGATTGTAGATTGTGTGTACGCTTAAATCCACACTATGCTCATATTTATAAAAAAAACATCTTTAACACAGATAACGCTTAGAGTCTTGGCAGGGTCTGAGCACTAAAGATGTTTGAAAATGTAAGCTGTCCCTGCAGCTTGTTGCTCTAAATTATGATGATCGGTGTTATTTTATATATTAACAACATTAATTAGGAGTCATTGTGATAGAAAGCTGAAACCATTTATTTACCTGCAAGTTTTCACACCTGAAAGAGAGGCACGTTTTCTGTTTGTATATTCATTCTATGAATTACACATACATATATTCCAAGAAATTATTGTCAGATCAAATTTAGGATGATTTCTATGCAACAAAATGAGGCCCCTGGGCCCCTCAAGATTATGTAGTGTGTGTGCACAAACACAGAAGAGGTATGAGTTTGGGATATTGACTCAATTGTAGCATGGACTTCCAAAATATAGAATCTGATTAATTGGTGCAGAGGGGGACTACCCTGCTGCATCACACACTTGCAGGTGAAACTTGGCCATGCCAGTCATAGGCTAGGGCAATACCATCTCTCATATTGTTTGTCTAGTGGCAGCAACCCTGCGGTTGCAGCTCCTATAGCATATCAAAAGCTGTTAATCTCTACTAGACAAAGTAAGTAAAGTGTCTCTCTTGTGGTGGCGTAAATGGTTGAGGATGGCTTAAAGAATGACTGGTCTAAAATAGAACTATGAAGATAATTACGGTTAGGGTGCAATATAGTTTTGAGAAGGCCAAGGGCAATAACTTCTGATGGCATAACTGGATTCTAGGACTAATAGTGCTACATTAGCTGGATGCCTCTTTGTTAGTCCCTTTCAGGGCTCAGACATGAAGATTCCAGTGCTCAGACTAGGGATGAAACACAGTCACTTGCTCTTGAGATAGAAGACCTCTCCTGAACAGAATTGCCCTGAGTGAGCTGTTAAGGAGGGATATTGAATCTGGGAACCACACTCTAGTCGACCAACATGGTGCTAATAGTAAGAGATGGGACCCTTGTTGACCTTGAACAGGACTCTTGATTTATGACCAATTGAGAATATGACCTCTTCAGCTCCCTTGGGCTGAACAGCCATCTTGGACTGCAAACCATCCTGTGACGGAAGTGTCTATCATTAGCATCTTGTGATGGCAATATACAAAGGACAAAGTCAGAAACCAAGGTCTGAGGAGGCTCCAGGAGAGGCTGCATGGTACAAAGAGTCCTCTGGAGATAGGCCCTAGGATGAAATCCCCTGGAGACACAAATGAATTGGTCTCATGTGAAGAAGGCCCAAAGGTATCACCATGAATGCAGCCGCCATTAGATTTAGAACATTTTGAAAAGTAATGAACAGTCTGGTCTAGCTTGATATTCTTTACGGTGTTTAGAATAGATTCTACACGTGCGGGAGGCAGTTGTGCCCTTATTGGAGTCACATACAACCCAAGCCAAATACATCCTCTGGGCAGGTGAGAGAGCACTTTCCTTGGGGTGACGTCTCAACCCAAGAGATTTGAGATGAGTGAGGACAACAACATCTCGATGTTGAAGTGCAAGCTTTTGACATTGGACCAAAACCAGCAAGTCGTAATTCAGAATGCTGATGCACTGGAGTCGCAGAGGAGCCACTGCTACATCCACACATTTTAACATATGCAGGGAGATAAGACTGGTCTCAATGAAAGAACCCGATATTCAGAGAAAACAGATTTAGTTGGGACTGGGATCATTGAGCATGGTGGAGGAAAAACTTGATGTCTGTGAGAGACAAAATTCTGAATCCCTCCTCAATAATATTCATGCTCAATTCTTTCTGCAGGTCAGACTGGTACACCTGCAAAGCACTTTGCATGCACCTCTTTACAGAATCACTTGAAATAGCCATGTTTTTTTCTTTCCTCCTTTTTTTTTTATTTTTTTTTTATATATAACACAAGCGGAAAATAACAAAGCAGCATAGATCACAAAGCACACACAGACACACACACATACACATAATATGATTTGTGGAGAAAAAGTAGTTTCTTAAAAAGGAAACCTAGTCTATTTATAACATCTCAGGTGCATGCATTTTCAGTGACATCATTTGCCACACATGCTCCACAACCAGTCGAACAAAGAATGTACTCAACCGCATTAATAACATACAGCATCAGTTGTAGCTTTTTAAAGGGAACGAGTGTTAAGTATGATTTTTTTTGTTATTTAAGGAATAACATATATAGTGAATATCCTGTGATTATTTACTCATCTTTATGACAGGTATTTAAAACTTGTACGCAGCTTTTTTGTTTATGGCTTTTAAAAGAGGAAGAATCTTCAAACAGGTCCTTTACATCCAGCAGAAAAAGGTTTTCCTCTTTTTGGAGAAAAAAACCTGTGTTAATTGTGATGTGTAAACGTGCATGAGTCTTTTTTTTAATGAACTATTCCTTTAAATGAATATGGTCATACTCAGCCTATAATACTGGTGATTATTTAACTTTAATCTTGGGCACAACCCTGCGAGCATACAGACATGTCCTTTTAATACATTGCTTTGGTAATTTTATTTTATTTTTATTTTATACTTTATTACAACTGAAGGATATGAAAAGTCAGTGAATGAAAACAGAAAAGATGAAAATATAAAAAGATGATAATGTTATCCATGCTCTGGTCACCAGTTTGTAGGTATGATTGTGAGTGTGAATATGTATCTGTGTGAGCCCTAGCCATCTGTCCAAGACAGGGCTATACACAAGTTTTTCCAAAATACAGAGGTCCCAAAATGGAGATTGGTAGAAAGGTTCAGGGACTTACTCCCCTGAGAAAGGTTTGACTCATGTGTGCATAATAATATCGTTATAAAACAATATTGTTTAAAAACAAGTAGTAGAACATTTTTTTTTCAAGATAACAAATTAAGATTAAATGTTGCAATGAATGATCCACGCTACAAACTGGAAATAGAGAAGATATAGTTTGTTTATGTTTAAGATCTTAATAAACTCAAGTTATAACCCTGGTAGACTTCATTAAAATTAAGTGTCTAGATTAAACATTTATATATTTTTAAATTTATTTTGAAAGAAGTTAACATTGTTTAAACGTTCTTTACGGTGTTTAGAATAGATTCTACACGTGCAGGAGGCAGTTGTGCCCTTATTGGAGTCACATACAACCCAAGCCAAATACATCCTCTGGGCAGGTGAGAGAGCACTTTCCTTGGGGTGACAACAACATCTCGAAAAAAACTGATATTTTAAATAATTTAAAACGTGAAAAAATAGGTAATTGATTAACTATATGCAGTGGTAAAGTTTTTTTTATTTATTTTCTGCTCCGTGCCTTGAATTTGTAATAATTCTAAGTTTTATTAGACTGAATCATGCAGTGAAAGAACATACTCTAAATAAGCCCTCACTAGTCTAGATTTCATGTAATGTATGTGTGCGCTCTGAATTTTTGCAAAATACTCAAACTTACAAAATACTAAAAATTATTCCAACTATATATTGCCCACCCCTAAAGCTGAGGCATCTCAGATAAGAAGATGTATTATCTTTTATGTAGCTTTTTATCCGTACATCGCCAAAGTACAATTAATATAATGTTATATATTATTTTACTTCTGGTATTGGAGGTCCAGACATTGGACCTGGTCCAAGGCGTTTCCCTTACTATTGGCCCAAAATGCTGGGAAGCCCTTCTGTGACCCTACAGAGGTTAAGCAGCTTGAAGAATGGATGGATATAGACAATCAAAAAACCAACAGAACAGAAAATGCAACAGGAAGAGATCAAATTATGATGAAAATTATTTGAGAAAGTCAAAAAGCTAAAGAAATAATTTGATAAAATAATTGGCAAAAACCAGTGTCCAGTGACCAGACACGAATAACACAGTATGTTATCAATATAATAGGCATTGTAACAAAATGTATTGTACATGTTAAAAATAAATTCATAAAAAAAAAAGTATTTATAATATGGCAGTAACATGTGTTGAAATACTACATGGTAGTATGTCAGTTAATAGTGTATGTGGCTTTAAAGATGAAAAGAAAGAATTTTAAAAACGTATAGGTTGAAGGACACAAAATAAGATAAAGTGAAATAAAGAAGAAATTCCAATGTGTAACGTACAGTGAGTATCTGTGGCAATGACTGCCGATGCCTTGAGTCTCTGGACACTGAAGTGCAGCAGGTCTATATTTAATGGCAGGGTGCCATGGACAACCATTATGTCCAAAAATGCATTTAATAACCATTCATATTTCGTTTGATTGAAACCCAATTTGATTGAACCTACTTGTGTTGCCCCAACTGGATTGTGTTCACATGATACTTTTTGTAAGGTGACCATATGTGCCATTTTTCCTAAACACATCCAGGATTTTTACATTGCATAAAATATATTGGTTTTGGCTTTGTTTGCATTTGCAGATGATCATGTATGACATCAAAGTACTATACAGATATACATGCATTCCTTATGCTTTCAAAACACTCTAAAGGTACCTTCATGTCAAACACTTTGACCGTTGATCCCACCTTTTTTATAAACCATAATTGTTCCATTATGTACATTGCTCGCATGTTATTGGTCAACTACTTTTCGATCAGTACCTTCAGCAAGTATGAAAACAGGATAACAAAGCCAAAACAAATTCTGGCAAGGATGTGCCATGGAAAAATAGCACACATGGCCACCCTACTTTTTGGTTCTGAACCATGGTATGTTTTTTATCATCAGAGTGGTAGCTGTTTGTTAGGTAATGGCTATACAATAAAAATGGCAAAATAGAAAAGTGCACTAGTATGAAAGCTCCCTAAGCAGCAAGATTTAGCAGACAAAGTAAACCAAAATATAGCCCAATAGCACAAATTAAATTTGTCAATACAGACTTATTATGATCTGTTTTTACCTGACATTATTTCTAAATATATTATCTGTATTTTATAGTAGTAAGCCACGAAAAACAGCTATTGTGATTTTAATCACAGAAAGGTGGCATTTTTACCAGGGTCGGTGCTAGAACGCACAAAGTCAGGCACAAATGTATTTTTTTATTTTATTGGGGGAAAAAGATATGTCTTTTATGAGTTGATAATTAACTGATCTATAATACTATAGATATTTAACTGATCTACAATAGAGAATACACATAGCCATAGAGTTTTTTAATTAAGCATTTTTTCATTTTTAAAAAATTAGATTTTGTACATATTTCATTATATATTTGAGACTATATAAGACTATTTTCTAAAACAAAATTAAATGGCATGCATAGACTTCAAAAAGACAAAAACAATTAATTCAGTAATTGTAATTTTTTAGGTTTCAGGATTTTTATGCCAAACTTTGTTCAATCTAATTGTCCATAAAAAATATTGATATAATTTATTGTCCCATTTAATTGTTATGTCTCCCAAAAAGCACAATAAACTTGCTTTTAGTCCTGGTTTCCTCTACAGTGGGCATGTACAAAATTATGTCCTTTTTCATAACAGAAAGTCATATTTGGATTGAAATAACAATTAAATTTTCCTGAGATGCTTTATGATAAACAATTAGATTTTGTTGTTTTTTTATTTAAATGACAATTACAAAATATAATCATATTTCCATAAAGATGTACATTTTTCCACTAAATTAATTTTAGCCATCTTTAAAGACCTAGGAGAAGGTGTTGTCATGGAGAAACTTTCAAACATTTGGTATCTCTGTAAAGCCCTGAATTAGCGCTGTACAGTACATCCAAGCTTAAACATGTGACAT
>NW_025048755.1:0-107556 GCF_018831695.1 Puntigrus tetrazona | reverse complement strand
ATAAAGCACCTGGATGTTTGGCATTAAGTTTTGAATTCTCAAAAATTTCCTCCAGGGTTAGCAGGGGTTGAGTGGAAAAGAGTCTAGAAGTAGCACCTTTCACGGCCAGAATGGCCTTTCTCTTTGAAAATTAAAAAATTTCCTCCAGGGTGGCAGGGTTAAATGGAAAAGAGTCCAAGAAGTACCACCTTTCACGGCCAAGATTGGCTAGATGAAGCGCCTGGATGTTTGCATTCTTAAAAATTTTCCAAGGTTACCATGGTGAGTGGAAAAGCGTCAAGAAGTAGCATAGCCCAGCCAAGATCGGCTGGATGAAGCGCCTGGGCGTTTGGACTTTCGCTTTGAAAATTAAAAAATTTCCTCCAGGGTAGCAGGGGTTGAATGAAAAAGAGTCAGAAGTAGCACCTTTCACGTTTGAATTCTTACAATTTTTCTCCAGGGTTACCATGGTTGAGTGGAAAAAGCGTCCAAGAAATAGCATAACCCAGCCAAGATCGGCTGGATGAAGCGCCTGGACGTTTGGACTTTCGCTTTGAAAATTAAAAAATTTCCTCCAGGTTGGCAGGGGTTGAGTGGAAAAGAGTCAAGAAGTAGCACCTTTCACAGCCAAGATTGGCTAGATGAAGCGCCTGGATGTTTGGCATTAAGTTTTGAATTCTTAAAAATTTTCTCCAGGGTTACCATGGTCGAGTGGAAAAGCGTCCAGAAGTAGCACTTAACCCAGCCAAGATCGGCTGGATGAAAGCGCCTGGGCGTTTGGACTTTTCGCTTTGAAAATTTAAAAAGTTTCCTCCAGGGTGGCAGGGGTTGAGTGGAAAGAGTCCAGAAGTAGCACCTTTCACACGGCCAAGATTGGCTAGATGAAGCGCCTGGATGTTTGGCATTAAGTTTTGAATTCTTAAAAATTTTCTCCAGGGTTACCATGGTCGAGTGGAAAAGCGTCAAGAAGTAGCACTTAACCCAGCCAAGATCGGCTGGATGAAGCGCCTGGGCGTTTGGACTCAGGTTTTGAAAATTTAAAAATTTCCTCCAGGGTGGCAGGGGTTGAGTGGAAAAGAGTCAAGAAGTAGCACCTTTCACGGCCAAGATTGGCTAGATGAAGCGCCTGGATGTTTGGCATTAAGTTTTGAATTCTTAAAAATTTTCTCCAGGGTTACCATGGTGAGTGGAAAAGCGTCCAAGAAGTAGCACTTAACCCAGCCAAGATCGGCTGGATGAAGCGCCTGGGCGTTTGGACTCAGGCTTTGAAAATTAAAAATTTCCTCCAGGGTGGCAGTGGTTGAGTGGAAAAGAGTCCAAGAAGTAGCACCTTTCACGGCCAAGATTGGCTAGATGAAGCGCCTGGATGTTTGGCATTAAGTTTTGAATTCTTAAAAATTTTCTCCAGGGTTACCATGGTTGAGTGGAAAAGCGTCCAGAAGTAGCACTTAACCCAGCCAAGATCGGCTGGATGAAGCGCCTAGATATCTGGACTCAGGTTTTGAATATTTAAAAATTTCCTCCAGGGTGGCAGGGGTTGAATGGAAAAAGAGTCAAGAAGTAGCACCTTTCACGGCCAAGATTGGCTAGATGAAGCGCCTGGATGTTTGGCATTAAGTTTTGAATTCTTAAAAATTTTCTCCAGGGTTACCATGGTCGAGTGGAAAAGCGTCAAGAAGTAGCACTTAACCCAGCCAAGATCGGCTGGATGAAGCGCCTGGATATTTGGACTCAGGTTTTGAAAATTAAAAAATTTCCTCCAGGGTGGCAGGGTTGAGTGGAAAGAGTCCAAGAAGTAGCACCTTTCACGGCCAAGATTGGCTAGATGAAGCGCCTGGATGTTTGGCATTAAGTTTTGAATTCTTAAAAATTTTCTCCAGGGTTACCATGGTCGAGTGGAAAAGCGTCCAAGAAGTAGCACTTAACCCAGCCAAGATCGGCTGGATGAAGCGCCTAGATATCTGGACTCAGGTTTTGAAAATTAAAAAATTTCCTCCAGGGTGGCAGGGGTTGAGTGGAAAAGAGTCAAGAAGTAGCACCTTTCATGGCCAAGATTGGCTAGATGAAGCGCCTGGATGTTTTCATTAAGCTTTGAATTCTTAAAAATTTTCTCCAGGTTGGCAGGGGTTGAATGGAAAAGAGCGTCAAGAAGTACCGCCTTTCACGCCAAGATTGGCTAGATGAAGCGCCTGGATGTTCTGGATTGTTTTGAATTCTTAAAAATTTTCTCCAGGGTTACCATGGTCGAGTGGAAAAGCGTCAAGAAGTAGCACTTAACCCAGCCAAGATCGGCTGGATGAAGCGCCTAGATATCTGGACTCAGGTTTTGAAAATTCAAAAATTTCCTCCAGGGTGGCAGGGGTTGAGTGGGAAAGAGTCCAAGAAGTAGCACCTTTCACGGCAAAGATTGGCTAGATGAAGCGCCTGGATGTTTGGCATTAAGTTTTGAATTCTTAAAAATTTTCTCCAGGGTTACCATGGTCGAGTGGAAAAGCGTCCAAGTAGCACTTAGCCCAGCCAAGATCGGCTGGATGAAGCGCCTGGATATCTGGACTCAGGTTTTGAAAATTTAAAAATTTCCTCCAGGGTGGCAGGGGTTGAATGGGAAAGAGTCCAAGAAGTAGCACCTTTCACGGCAAAGATTGGCTAGATGAAGCGCCTGGATGTTTGGCATTAAGTTTTGAATTCTTACAATTTTTCTCCAGGGTTACCATGGTTGAGTGGAAAAGCATCCAAGAAATAGCACTTAACCCAGCCAAGATCGGCTGGATGAAGCGCCTGGACGTTTGGACTTTCGCTTTGAAAATTAAAAAATTTCCTCCAGGGTGGCAGGGTTGAGTGGGAAAGAGTCAAGAAGTAGCACCTTTCACGGCAAAGATTGGCTAGATGAAGCGCCTGGATGTTTGGCATTAAGTTTTGAATTCTTAAAAATTTTCTCCAGGGTTACCATGGTGAGTGGAAAAGCGTCAAGAAGTAGCACTTAACCCAGCCAAGATCGGCTGGATGAAGCGCCTGGACGTTTGGACTTTCGCTTTGAAAATTTAAAATTTCCTCCAGGGTGGCAGTGGTTGAGTGGAAAAGAGTCAAGAAGTAGCACCTTTCACGGCCAAGATTGGCTAGATGAAGCGCCTGGATGTTTGGCATTAAGTTTTGAATTCTTAAAAATTTTCTCCAGGGTTACCATGGTCGAGTGGAAAAGCGTCCAAGAAGTAGCATAACCCAGCCAAGATCGGCTGGATGAAGCGCCTGGATATCTGGACTCAGGTTTTGAAAATTAAAAAATTTCCTCCAGGGTGGCAGTGGTTGAATGGAAAAGAGTCCAAGAAGTAGCACCTTTCACGGCCAAGATTGGCTAGATGAAGCGCCTGGATGTTTGGCATTAAGTTTTGAATTCTTAAAAATTTTCTCCAGGGTTACCATGGTCGAGTGGAAAAGCGTCAAGAAGTAGCACTTAACCCAGCCAAGATCGGCTGGATGAAGCGCCTGGGCGTTTGGACTCAGGCTTTGAAAATTTAAAATTTCCTCCAGGGTGGCAGTGGTTGAGTGGAAAAGAGTCAAGAAGTAGCACCTTTCACGGCCAAGATTGGCTAGATGAAGCGCCTGGATGTTTGGCATTAAGTTTTGAATTCTTAAAAATTTTCTCCAGGGTTACCATGGTCGAGTGGAAAAGCGTCCCAGAAGTAGCACTTAACCCAGCCAAGATCAGCTGGATGAAGCGCCTGGACGTTTGGACTTTCGCTTTGAAAATTAAAAAATTTCCTCCAGGGTGGCAGGGGTTGAATGGAAAAGAGTCCAGAAGTAGCACTTTTCACGGCCAAGATTGGCTAGATGAAGCGCCTGGATGTTTGGCATTAAGTTTTGAATTCTTAAAAATTTTCTCCAGGGTTACCATGGTCGAGTGGAAAAGCGTCCAAGAAGTAGCACTTAACCCAGCCAAGATCGGCTGGATGAAGCGCCTAGATATCTGGATTCAGGTTTTGAATATTTAAAAATTTCCTCCAGGGTGGCAGGGTTGAGTTGAAAAATGGTACTTAACCCACGGCCAAGATTCGGCTGGATGAAGCGCCTAGATATCTGGACTCAGGTTTTGAAAATTAAAAAATTTCCTCCAGGGTGGCAGGGGTTGAGTGGAAAAGAGTCCAAGAAGTAGCACCTTTCACGGCCAAGATTGGCTAGATGAAGCGCCTGGATGTTTGGCATTAAGTTTTGAATTCTTAAAAATTTTCTGCAGGGTTACCATGGTTGAGTGGAAAAGCGTCAAGAAGTAGCACTTTAACCCAGCCAAGATCGGCTGGATGAAGCGCCTGGATATTTGGATTCAGGTTTTGAATTTAAAAATTTCCTCCAGTTACCATGGTTGAGTGGAAAAAGGGTCAAGAAGTAGGAAAAGCAGCCAAGATCGGCTGGATGAAGCGCCTGGATGTTTGGACTTTCTCTTTGAAAATTTAAAAATTTCCTCCAGGGTGGCAGGGGTTGAATGGAAAAGAGTCCAAGAAGTAGCACCTTTCACGGCCAAGATTGGCTAGATGAAGCGCCTGGATGTTTGGCTTTAAGTTTTGAATTCTTAAAAATTTACCAGGTGGTTGAGTGGAAAAGCGTCAAGAAGTAGCACTTAACCCAGCCAAGATCGGCTGGATGAAGCGCCTGGATATCTGGACTCAGGTTTTGAATATTTAAAAATTTCCTCCAGGGTGGCAGGGGTTGAATGGAAAAGAGTCAAGAAGTAGCACCTTTCACGGCCATGATTGGCTAGATGAAGCTCCTGGATGTTTGGCATTAAGTTTTGAATTCTTAAAAATTTTCTCCAGGGTTACCATGGTCGAGTGGAAAAGCGTCAGAAGTAGCACTTAACCCAGCCAAGATCGGCTGGATGAAAGCGCCTAGATATCTGGACTCAGGTTTTGAAAATTAAAAATTTCCTCCAGGGTGGCAGGGGTTGAGTGGAAAAGAGTCAAGAAGTAGCACCTTTCACGGCCAAGATTGGCTAGATGAAGCGCCTGGATGTTTGGCATTAAGTTTTGAATTCTTAAAAATTTTCTCCAGGGTTACCATGGTCGAGTGGAAAAGCGTCAAGAAGTAGCACTTAACCCAGCCAAGATCGGCTGGATGAAGCGCCTGGACGTTTGGACTCAGGTTTTGAAAATTAAAAAATTTCCTCCAGGGTGGCAGGGGTTGAGTGGAAAGAGTCAAGAAGTAGCACCTTTCACGGCCAAGATTGGCTAGATGAAGCGCCTGGATGTTTGGCATTAAGTTTTGAATTCTTAAAAATTTTCTCCAGAGGTTACCATGGTCGAGTGGAAAAGCGTCAAGAAGTAGCACTTAACCCAGCCAAGATCGGCTGGATGAAGCGCCTGGACGTTTGGACTCAGGTTTGAAAATTTAAAAATTTCCTCCAGGGTGGCAGGGGTTGAGTGGAAAAGAGTCAAGAAGTAGCACCTTTCACGGCCAAGATTGGCTAGATGAAGCGCCTGGATGTTTGGCATTAAGTTTTGAATTCTTAAAATTTTCTCCAGGGTTACCATGGTCGAGTGGAAAAGCGTCAAGAAGTAGCACTTAACCCAGCCAAGATCGGCTGGATGAAGCGCCTGGATATCTGGCATTCAGGTTTTGAAAATTAAAAAATTTCCTCCAGGGTAGCAGGGGTTGAGTGGAAAAGAGTCCAAGAAGTAGCACCTTTCAAGATTGGCCAAGCCTGGATGTTTGGATTCTTTGAAAATTAAAAAATTTCCTCCAGGGTGGCAGGGGGTTGAGAATGGAAAAAGAGTCCAAGAAGTAGCACCTTTCACGGCCAAGATTGGCTAGATGAAGCGCCTGGAGTTTGGATTGTTTGAATTCTTAAAAATTTTCTCCAAGGTTACCATGGTTGAGTGGAAAAAGCGTCAAGAAGTAGCACTTAACCCAGCCAAGATCAGCTGGATGAAGCGCCTAGATATCTGGACTCAGGTTTTGAAAATTTTTAAATTTCCTCCAGGGTGGCAGTGGTTGAGTGGAAAAGAGTCAAGAAGTAGCACCTTTCACGGCCAAGATTGGCTAGATGAAGCGCCTGGATGTTTGGCATTAAGTTTTGAATTCTTAAAAATTTTCTCCAGGGTTACCATGGTCGAGTGGAAAAGCGTCAAGAAGTAGCACTTAACAGCCAAGATCGGCTGGATGAAGCGCCTGGATATTTGGATTCAGGTTTTGAAATTTAAAAATTTCCTCCAGGGTGGCAGGGGTTGAGTGGAAAAGAGTCCAAGAAGTAGCACCTTTCACGGCCAAGATTGGCTAGATGAAGCGCCTGGATGTTTGGCATTAAGTTTTGAATTCTTAAAAATTTTCTCCAGGGTTACCATGGTCGAGTGGAAAAGCGTCAAGAAGTAGCACTTAACCCAGCCAAGATCGGCTGGATGAAGCGCCTGGACGCGTTTGGACTTTCGCTTTGAAAATTAAAAAATTTCCTCCAGGGTGGCAGGGGTTGAGTGGAAAAGAGTCCAAGAAGTAGCACCTTTCACGGCCAAGATTGGCTAGATGAAGCGCCTGGATGTTTGGCATTAAGTTTTGAATTCTTAAAAATTTTCTCCAGGGTTACCATGGTTGAGTGGAAAAGCGTCAAGAAGTAGCACTTAACCCAGCCAAGATCGGCTGGATGAAGCGCCTGGACGTTTGGACTTCAGCTTTGAAAATTTAAAAAATTTCCTCCAGGGTGGCAGGGGTTGAGTGGAAAAGAGTCCAAGAAGTAGCACCTTTCACGGGCCAAGATTGGCTAGATGAAGCGCCTGGATGTTTGGCATTAAGTTTTGAATTCTTAAAAATTTTCTCCAGGGTTACCATGGTTGAGTGGAAAAGCGTCCAAGAAGTAGCACTTAACCCAGCCAAGATCGGCTGGATGAAGCGCCTGGACGTTTGGACTTTCGCTTTGAAAATTTAAAAATTTCTTCCAGGGTGGCAGTGGTTGAGTGGAAAGAGTCCAAGAAGTAGCACCTTTCACGGCCAAGATTGGCTAGATGAAGCGCCTGGATGTTTGGCATTAAGTTTTGAATTCTTAAAAATTTTCTCCAGGGTTACCATGGTCGAGTGGAAAAAGCGTCCAAGAAGTAGCACTTAACCCAGCCAAGATCGGCTGGATGAAGCGCCTGGGCGTTTGGACTCAGGTTTTGAAAATTTAAAAATTTCCTCCAGGGTGGCAGGGGTTGAGTGGAAAGAGTCCAGAAGTAGCACCTTTCACGGCCAAGATTGGCTAGATGAAGCGCCTGGATGTTTGGCATTAAGTTTTGAATTCTTAAAAATTTTCTCCAGGTTACCATGGTCGAGTGGAAAAGCGTCAAGAAGTAGCACTTAACCCAGCCAAGATCGGCTGGATGAAGCGCCTGGGCGTTTGGACTTCAGGTTTTTTTGAAATTTAAAAAATTTCCTCCAGGGTGGCAGGGGTTGAGTGGAAAAGAGTCAAGAAGTAGCACCTTTCACGGCCAAGATTGGCTAGATGAAGCGCCTGGATGTTTGGCATTAAGTTTTGAATTCTTAAAATTTTCTCCAGGGTTACCATGGTCGAGTGGAAAAGCGTCAGAAGTAGCACTAACCCAGCCAAGATCGGCTGGATGAAGCGCCTGGAGATATTGGACTTTCGCTTTGAAAATTTAAAAATTTCCTCCAGGGTGGCAGGGGTTGAGTGGAAAAGAGTCAAGAAGTAGCACCTTTCACGGCCAAGATTGGCTAGATGAAGCGCCTGGATGTTTGGCATTAAGTTTTGAATTCTTAAAATTTTCTCCAGGGTTACCATGGTCGAGTGGAAAAGCGTCAAGAAGTAGCACTTAACCCAGCCAAGATCGGCTGGATGAAGCGCCTGGACGTTTGGACTTTCAGGTTTTGAATATTAAAAATTTCCTCCAGGGTGGCAGGGGTTGAGTGGAAAAGAGTCCAAGAAGTAGCACCTTTCACGGCCAAGATTGGCTAGATGAAGCGCCTGGATGTTTGGCATTAAGTTTTGAATTCTTAAAAATTTTCTCCAGGGTTACCATGGTCGAGTGGAAAAGCGTCAAGAAGTAGCACTTAACCCAGCCAAGATCGGCTGGATGAAGCGCCTGGACGTTTGGACTTCAGGTTTTGAAAATTTAAAAATTTCCTCCAGGGTGGCAGTGGTTGAGTGGAAAAGAGTCAAGAAGTAGCACCTTTCACGGCCAAGATTGGCTAGATGAAGCGCCTGGATGTTTGGCATTAAGTTTTGAATTCTTAAAAATTTCCTCCAGGGTTACCATGGTTGAGTGGAAAAAGAGTCCAGAAGTAGCACCTTTCACGGCCAAGATTGGCTAGATAAAGCGCCTGGATGTTTGGCATTAAGTTTTGAATTCTTAAAAATTTCCTCCAGGGGTTATGGTGGTCGAGTGGAAAAGAGTCCAGAAGTAGCACCTTTCACAGCCAAGATCGGCTGGATGGCGCCTGGACGTTTGGACTTAAGCTTTTGAAAATTAAAAATTTCCTCCAGGGTGGCAGGGTTGAGTGGAAAGAGTCCAAGAAGTAGCACCTTTCACGGCCAAGATTGGCTAGATGAAGCGCCTGGATGTTTGGCATTAAGTTTTGAATTCTAAAAATTTTCTCCAGGGTTACCATGGTTGAGTGGAAAAGCGTCAGAAGTAGCACTTAACCCAGCCAAGATCGGCTGGATGAAGCGCCTGGACGTTTGGACTTCAGTTTTGAAAATTAAAAAATTTCCTCAGGGTGGCAGGGGTTGAGTGGAAAAGAGTCAAGAAGTAGCACCTTTCACGGCCAAGATTGGCTAGATGAAGCGCCTGGATGTTTGGCATTAAGTTTTGAATTCTTAAAAAATTTTCTCCAGGGTTACCATGGTGAGAGTGGAAAAGCGTCAAGAAGTAGCACTTAACCCAGCCAAGATCGGCTGGATGAAGCGCCTGGATATTTGGACTCAGGTTTTGAAAATTAAAAATTTCCTCCAGGGTGGCAGGGGTTGAGTGGAAAAGAGTCAAGAAGTAGCACCTTTCACGGCCAAGATTGGCTAGATGAAGCGCCTGGATGTTTGGCATTAAGTTTTGAATTCTTAAGAATTTTCTTAAGAGGTTACCATGAGTCGAGTGGAAGCGTCCAGAAGCAGCACTTAGCAGCCAAGTTTGGCTGGATAGGCGCTGGGCAGTTTGGACTTTACTTTGAAAATTAAAAGTTTCCTCCAGAGTGGCAGGGGTCCAGGTGGAAAGAGTCCAGAAGTGATAGCACCTTTCACGGCCCAGATTGGCCTAGATGAAGCGCCTGGATGTTTTGGCATTAAGTTTTGAATTCTTAAAAATTTTCTCCAGAATTTACCATGGTCAGTGGAAACGTCCAAGAAGTAGCACTTAACAGCCAAGATCATTGGATGAAGCGCCTCAGACGTTTGAACTCACTTTGAAAGATGAAAAATTTCTTCCAGAATTGGCAAGGGTTGAGTGGAAAAAGGAGTCAGAAGTAGCACCTTGCGGCCAAGGTTGGCTAGATGAAGCGCCTGGATGTTTTGGCATTAAGTTTTGAATTCTTAATATTTTTCTCAGAGGTTGCCATGGTTCGAGTGGAAAAGCGTCCAGAAGTAGCAGGTAACCCAGCCAAGATCGGCTGGATGAAAGCGCCTGCATGTTTGGCCTTTAAGCTTTGAAAATTAAAAATTTCACTCAGGGTGGCAGTGGTGGAGTGGAGAAGAGTCCAAAAGTAACGGCTTTTACGGCCAAGATTGGCTAGATGAAAACGCCTGGATGTTTGGCATTAAATTACGATCTCTTAAAAATTTTCTCCAGGGTTACTGCATGAGTCGAGTGGAAAGCGTCCAGAAGTAGCACTTAACCCAGCCGAGATCACGTGGATGAAGGCGCCTAAATATCTGGACTCAGGTTTTGAATGACTAAAAAATTTCCACCAGGTTGGCAGTGGTTGAGTGGAAAGAGTCCAAGAAGTAGCACCTTTCACACGGCCAAGATTGGCTAGATAAAAAGCGCCTGGATGTTTTGGCGTTAAGTTTTGAATTCTTAAAGAAATTTTCTCCAGGGTTACCATGGTCGGAGTGAAGATCGTCAAGTAGCACTTAACCCAGGCAAGATCGGCTGGATGAAGCGCCTAGATATCTGGACTCCGGGTTTTGAATATTTAAAAAATTTCCTCCAGGGTAGCGGTGGTTGAGTGGAAAAAGAGTCAGAGTAGCTTCCTTTCCAAGGCCAAGATTGGCTAGATGAAGCGCCTGGATGTTTGGCATTAAGTTTTGAATTCTTAAAAAATTTCTTCGGGGTTACCATGGTCCAGACTGGGAAGAAGCGTCCAGAAGTAACGCCCAACCCAGCCAAGATCAGCTGGATGAAGAGCCTGGACGTTTGGCCCTTCAGCTTTTGAAAAATTAAAAATTTCTCCATGGTGGCAGGGGTTGAATGGAAAAGAGTCAAGAAGTAGCACCTTTCACGGCTGAAGATTGGCTAGATGAAGCGCCCTGGATGTTTGGCATTAAGTTTTGAATTCTTAAGAAATTTTCTCCAGGGTTACCATGGTCCGAGTGGAAAAAGCGTCCAGAAGTAGCACTTCACCCAGCCAAGATCGCTGGATGAAGCGCCTGGGCGCTTGGACTTTCGCTTTGAAAATTTAAAATTTTTCTCCAGGGTGGCAGTGATTTGAGGTGGAAAAGCGATCCAAGAAGTAGCACCTTTCAAGGCCGGAGATTGTGCTAGATGAGCGCCTGGATGTTTGGCATTAAGTTTTCAATTCTTAAAAAATTTTCTCCAGGGTTACCATGGTCGAGTGGAAGCGTCAAGAAGTAGCACTTCACCCAGCAAGATCAGCTGGATGAAGCGCCTGAACGTTTGGCCTTTCGCTTTGAAAATGAAAAATTTCCTCCAGGGTGGCAGTGCTGGAGTGGAAAAGAGTCCAAGAAGTAGCACCTTTCACGGCCAAGATTGGCTAGATGAAGCGCCTGGATGTTTGCCATTGTTAAATTTTGAATTCTTAAAAATTTTCTCCAGGGTTACCATGAGTCAAGTGGAAAAAGCGTCAAGAAAGTAGCACTTAACAGCCAAGATCGGCTGGATGAAGCGCCTGGGACGCTTGGACTTCGCTTTGAAAATGTAAAAATTTCTTCCAGCATGGCAGGGGTTCAATGGAAAAAGAGTCAAGAAGCAGCACCTTTCACGGCCAAGATTGGCCAGATGGGGAAAGCGCCTAGATGTTTGGCATTAAGTTTTGAATTCTTAAAAATTTTCTCCAGGGTTACCATGGTCTGAGTGAAAAAGCGTCCAGAAGTAGCCCAGTTAACCCAGCCAAGATCGGCTGGATGAAGCGCCTGGACGTTTGGACTTTTACGCTTTGAATATTTAAAAATTTCCTCCAGGGTGGCAGTGGTTGAGTGGAAAAGAGTCCGGTTAAGTAGCACCTTTCACGGCCAAGATTGGCTAGATAAAGCGCCTGGATGTTTGGCATTAAGGTTTGAATTCTTAAAAATTTTCTCCAGGGTTACCATGGTCGAGTGGAAAAGCGTCCAAGAAGTAGCACATAACCCAGCCAAGATCGACTGGATGAAGAGCCTAGATATCTGGACTCAGGTTTTTGAAAATTAAAAAATTTACTCCAGGGTGGCAGGGGTTGAATGGAAAAGAGTCCAAGAAGTAGCACCTTTCACGGCCAAGGTTGGCTAGATGAAGCGCCTGGATGTTTGGCATTAAGTTTTGAATTCTTAAAAATTTTCTCAGAGGTTACCATGTTCGAGTGGAAAAGCGTCCAAGAAGTAGCACTTAACCCAGCCAAGTTTGGCTGGATGAAGCGCCTGGACGTTTGGACTTTCGCTTTGAAAATTTAAAAGTTTCCTCCAGAGTGGCAGGGGTTGAGTGGAAAAGAGTCCAAGAAGTAGCACCTTTCACGGCCAAGATTGGCTAGATGAAGCGCCTGGATGTTTGGCATTAAGTTTTGAATTCTTAAAAATTTTCTCCAGGGTTACCATGGTCGAGGTGGAAAGCGCGCCCAAGAAGTAGCACTTAACCCAGCCAAGATCGGCTGGATGAAGCGCCTGGACGTTTGGACTTTTCACTTTGAAAATTGAAAAGTTTCTTCCAGGGTGGCAAGGGTTGAGTGGAAAGAGTCAAGAAGTAGCACCTTTCACGCCAAGGTTGGCTAGATGAAGCGCCTGGATGTTTGGCATTAAGTTTTGAATTCTTAATAATTTTCTCAGAGGTTGCCATGGTCGAGTGGAAAAGCGTCCAAGAAGTAGCAGTTAACCCAGCCAAGATCGGCTGGATGATGCGCCTGCATGTTTGGCCTTCGCTTTGAAAATTAAAAAATTTCCTCCAGGGTGGCAGTGGTGGGAGTGGGAGAAGAGTCCAAAGAAGTAGCAGCTTTCACGGCCAAGATTGGCTAGATGAAGCGCCTGGATGTTTGGCATTAAATTTTGATCTCTTAAAAATTTTCTCCAGGGTTACCATGGTCGAGTGGAAAAGCTGCGTCCAAGAAGTAGCACTTAACCCAGCCAAGATCGGCTGGATGAAGCGCCTAAATATCTGGACTCAGGTTTTGAATAATTAAAAATTTCCACCGGTTGGCAGTGGTTGAATGGAAAAGAGTCCAAGAAGTAGCACCTTTCACGGCCAAGATTGGCTAGACGAAGCGCCTGGATGTTTGGCATTAAATTTTGAATTCTTAAAAATTTTCTCCAGGGTTACCATGGTCGAGTGGAAAAGCGTCCAAGAAGTAGCACTTAACCCAGCGAAGTTCGGCTGGATGAAGCGCCTGGACGTTTGGACTTTCACTTTGAAAATTTTAAAGTTTCTTCCAGGGTGGCAAGGGTTCAGTGGAAAAGAGTCCAAGAAGTAGCACCTTTCACGGCCAAGGTTGGCTAGATGAAGCGCCTGGATGTTTGGCATTAAGTTTTGAATTCTTAAAAATTTTCTCCGAGGTTGCCATGGTCGAGTGGAAAAGCGTCCAAGAAGTAGCACTTAACCCAGCCAAGATCAGCTGGATGAAGCGCCTAGATATCTGGACTCAGGTTTTGAATATTTAAAAATTTCCTCCAGGGTGGCAGTGGTTGAGTGGAAAAGAGTCCAAGAAGTAGCACCTTTCAAGGCCAAGATTGGCTAGATGAAGCGCCTGGATGTTTGGCATTAAGTTTTGAATTCTTAAAAATTTTCTCCAGGGTTACCATGGTCGAGTGGAAAGCGCTCAAGAAGTAGCACTTAACCCAGCCAAGATCAGCTGGATGAAGAGCCTGGACGTTTGGCTTTCGCTTTGAAAATTAAAAAATTTCCTCCATGGTGGCAGGGTTGAATGGAAAAAGAGTCCAAGAAGTAGCACCTTTCACGGCCAAGATTGGCTAGATGAAGCGCCTGGATGTTTGGCATTAAGTTTTGAATTCTTAAAATTTTTCTCCAGGGTTACCATGGTCGAGTGGAAAAGCGTCCAAGAAGTAGCACTTCACCCAGCCAAGATCGGCTGGATGAAGCGCCTGGACGTTTGGACTTCGCTTTGAAAATTTAAAAATTTTCTCCAGGGTGGCAGTGGTTGAGTGGAAAAGCGTCAAGAAGTAGCACCTTTCAAGGCCAAGATTGGCTAGATGAAAGGCGCCTGGATGTTTGGCATTAAGTTTTCAATTCTTAAAAATTTTCTCCAGGGTTACCATGGTCGAGTGGAAAAGCGTCCAAGAAGTAGCACTTCACCCAGCAAAGATCAGCTGGATGAAGCGCCTGGACGTTGGCCTTCGCTTTGAAAATGAAAAAATTTCCTCCAGGGTGGCAGTGCTGGAGTGGAAAAGAGTCCAAGAAGTAGCACCTTTCACGGCCAAGATTGGCTAGATGAAGCGCCTGGATGTTTGCCATTAAATTTTGAATTCTTAAAAATTTTCTCCAGGGTTACCATGGTCGAGTGGAAAAGCGTCCAAGAAGTAGCACTTAACCCAGCCAAGATCGGCTGGATGAAGCGCCTGGACGTTTGGACTTTCGCTTTGAAAATGTAAAAATTTCCTCCAGGGTGGCAGTGGTTGAGTGGAAAAGAGTCAAGAAGTAGCACCTTTCAAGGCCAAGATTGGCTAGATGAAGCGCCTGGATGTTTGGCATTAAGTTTTGAATTCTTAAAAATTTTCTCCAAGGTTACCATGGGCCCGAGTGGAAAAGCGTCCAAGAAGTAGCACTTAACCCAGCCAAGATCGGCTGGATGAAGCGCCTGGACGTTTGGACTTTCGCTTTGAAAATTTAAAAATTTCCTCCAGGGTGGCAGTGGTTGAGTGGAAAAGAGTCCAAGAAGTAGCACCTTTCACGGCCAAGATTGGCTAGATGAAGCGCCTGGATGTTTGCCATTAAATTTTGAATTCTTAAAAATTTTCTCCAGGGGTTACCATGGTCGAGTGGAAAAGCGATCTGAGAAGTAGCACTTAACCCAGCCAAGATCGGCTGGATGAAGCGCCTAAATATCTGGACTCAGGTTTTGAATATTTAAAAATATCCTCCAGGGTGGCAGGGTTGAATGGAAAAGAGTCCAAGAAGTAGCACCTTTCACGGCCAAGATTGGCTAGATGAAGCTCCTGGATGTTTGGCATTAAGTTTTGAATTCTCAAAAATTTTCTCCAGGGTTACCATGGTCGGTGGAAAAGCGTCCAGAAGTAGCACTTAACCCAGCCAAGATCGGCTAGATGAAGCGCCTAGATATCCGGACTCAGGTTTGGAATATTTAAAAGTTTTCCAGGGTGGCAGGGGTTGAGTGGAAAGAGTCTAAGAAGTAGCACCTTTCACGGCCAAGATTGGCTAGATGAAGCGCCTGGATGTTTGGCATTAAGTTTTGAATTCTTAAAAATTTTCTCCAGGGTTACCATGGTTTAAGTGGAAAGCGTCAAGAAGTAGCACTTCACCCAGCCAAGATCAGCTGGATGAAGAGCCTGGACGTTTGGCCTTTCGCTTTGAAAATTAAAAAATTTCCTCCATGGTGGCAGGGGTTGAATGGAAAAGAGTCCAAGAAGTAGCACCTTTCACGGCCAAGATTGGCTAGGCGAAGCGCCTGGATGTTTGGCATTAAATTTTGAATTCTTAAAAACTTTCTCCAGGGTTTATGGTCGTGAGTGGAAAAGCGTCCAAGAAGTAGCACTTAACCCAGCCAAGTTCGGCTGGATGAAGCGCCTGGACGTTTGGACTTTCACTTTGAAAATTTTAAAGTTTCTTCCAGGGTGGCAAGGGTTCAGTGGAAAAGAGTCCAAGAAGTAGCACCTTTCACGGCCAAGGTTGGCTAGATGAAGCGCCTGGATGTTTGGCATTAAGTTTTGAATTCTTAAAAATTTTCTCCGAGGTTGCCATGGTCGAGTGGAAAAGCGTCAAAGAAGTAGCACTTAACCCAGCCAAGATCAGCTGGATGAAGCGCCTGGACGTTTGGACTTTCGCTTTGAATATTTAAAAATTTCCTCCAGGGTGGCAGTGGTTGAGTGGAAAAGAGTCCAAGAAGTAGCACCTTTCACGGCCAAGATTGGCTAGATAAAGCGCCTGGATGTTTGGCATTAAGTTTTGAATTCTTAAAAATTTTCTCCAGGGTTACCATGGTCGAGTGGAAAAGCGTCCAAGAAGTAGCACATAACCCAGCCAAGATCGGCTGGATGAAGAGCCTAGATATCTGGACTCAGGTTTTTGAAAATTAAAAACTTTCCTCCAGGGTGGCAGGGGTTCAATGGAAAAGAGTCCAAGAAGTAGCACCTTTCAAGGCCAAGGTTGGCTAGATGAAGCGCCTGGATGTTTGGCATTAAGTTTTGAATTCTTAAAAATTTTCTCCAAGGTTACCATGGTCGAGTGGAAAAAGCGTCAAGAAGTAGCACTTAACCCAGCCAAGATCAGCTGGATGAAGTGCCTGTGCGTTGGACTCAGGTTTTGAATATTTAAAAATTTCCACCAGGTTGGCAGTGGTTGAGTGGAAAAAGAGTCAAGAAAGTAGCACCTTTCCACGGCCAAGATTGGCTAGATAAAGCGCCTGGATGTTTGGCATTAAGTTTTGAATTCTTAAAAATTTTCTCCAGGGTTACCATGGTCGAGTGAAAAAGCGTCCAAGAAGTAGCACTTAACCCAGCCAAGATCGGCTGGATGAAGCGCCTAGATATCTGGACTCAGGTTTTGAATATTTAAAAATTTCCTCCAGGGTGGCAGTGGTTGAGTGGAAAAGAGTCCAAGAAGTAGCACCTTTCACGGCCAAGATCGGCTGGATGAAGCGCCTGGACGTTTGGACTTTCGCTTTGAAAATTTAAAAATTTCCTCCAGGGTGGCAGTGGTTGAGTGGAAAAGAGTCCAAGAAGTAGCACCTTTCACGGCCAAGATTGGCTAGATGAAGCGCCTGGATGTTTGCCATTAAATTTTGAATTCTTAAAAAGTTTTCTCCAGGGTTACCATGGTCGAAAGTGGAAAAGCGTCCAGAAGTAGCACTTAACCCAGCCAAGACCGGCTGGATAAAGCGCCTGGACGTTTGGACTTTCGCTTTGCAAATTTAAAAGTTTCCTCCAGGGTGGCAGGGGTTGAATGGAAAAGAGTCCAAGAAGTAGCACCTTTCACGGCCAGGATTGGATAGATGAAGCTCCTGGATGTTTGGCATTAAGTTTTGAATTCTGAAAAAATTTTCTCCAGGGTTACCATGGTGAAGTGGAAAAGCGTCGAGAAGTAGCACTTAACCCAGCCAAGATCGGCTGGATGAAGCGCCTAAATATCTGGACTCAGGTTTTGAATATTTAAAAATATCCTCCAGGGTGGCAGGGGTTGAATGGAAAAGAGTCCAAGAAGTAGCACCTTTCACGGCCAAGATCGGCTGGATGAAGCGCCTGGACGTTTGGACTTTCGCTTTGAAAATTTAAAAATTTCCTCCAGGGTGGCAGTGGTTGAGTGGAAAAGAGTCCAAGAAGTAGCACCTTTCACGGCCAAGATTGGCTAGATGAAGCGCCTGGATGTTTGCCATTAAATTTTGAATTCTTAAAAGTTTTCTCCAGGGTTACCATGGTCGAGTGGAAAAGCGTCAAGAAGTAGCATAACCCAGCCAAGACCGGCTGGATAAAGCGCCTGGACGTTTGGACTTTCGCTTTGCAAATTTAAAAGTTTCCTCCAGGGTGGCAGGGGTTGAATGGAAAGAGTCCAGAAGTAGCACCTTTCCACGGCCAGGATTGGATAGATGAAGCTCCTGGATGTTTGGCATTAAGTTTTGAATTCTGAAAAATTTTCTCCAGGGTTACCATGGTCAGTGGAAAAGCGTCTGAGAAGTAGCACTTAACCCAGCCAAGATCGGCTGGATGAAGCGCCTAAATATCTGGACTCAGGTTTTGAATATTTAAAAATATCCTCCAGGGTGGCAGGGGTTGAATGGAAAAGAGTCCAGAAGTAGCACCTTTCACGGCCAAGATTGGCTAGATGAAGCTCCTGGATGTTTGGCATTAAGTTTTGAATTCTCAAAAATTTTCTCCAGGGTTACCATGGTCGAGTGGAAAAGCGTCGAGAAGTAGCACTTAACCCAGCCAAGATCGGCTAGATGAAGCGCCTAGATATCCGGACTCAGGTTTTGAATATTTAAAAGTTTCCTCCAGGGTGGCAGAAGTCAGTGGAAAAGCGTCCAAGAAGTAGCACTTAACCCAGCCAAGACGCGTTTGGACTTTGGCTTTGAAAATTAAAAATTTCCTCCAGGGTGGCAGTGCTGGAGTGGAAAAGAGTCAAGAAGTAGCACCTTTCACGGCCAAGATTGGCTAGATGAAGCGCCTGGATGTTTGCCATTAAATTTTGAATTCTTAAAAATTTTCTCCAGGGTTACCATGGTCGAGTGGAAAAGCGTCCAGAAGTAGCACTTAACCCAGCCAAGATCGGCTGGATGAAGCGCCTGGACGTTTGGACTTTCGCTTTGAAAATGTAAAAATTTCCTCCAGGGTGGCAGTGCTGGAGTGGAAAAGAGTCCAAGAAGTAGCACCTTTCACGGCCAAGATTGGCTAGATGAAGCGCCTGGATGTTTGCCATTAAATTTTGAATTCTTAAAAATTTTCTCCAGGGTTACCATGGTCGAGTGGAAAAGCGTCCGAGAAGTAGCACTTAACCCAGCCAAGATCGGCTGGATGAAGCGCCTAAATATCTGGACTCAGGTTTTGAATATTTAAAAATATCCTCCAGGGTGGCAGGGGTTGAATGGAAAAGAGTCCAAGAAGTAGCACCTTTCACGGCCAAGATTGGCTAGATGAAGCTCCTGGATGTTTGGCATTAAGTTTTGAATTCTCAAAAATTTTCTCCAGGGTTACCATGGTCGAGTGGAAAAGCGTCCGAGAAGTAGCACTTAACCCAGCCAAGATCGGCTAGATGAAGCGCCTAGATATCCGGACTCAGGTTTTGAATATTTAAAAGTTTCCTCCAGGGTGGCAGGGGTCGAGTGGAAAAGCGTCCAAGAAGTAGCACTTAACCCAGCCAAGACGTTTGGACTTTCGCTTTGAAAATTTAAAAATTTCCTCCAGGGTGGCAGTGGTTGAGTGGAAAAGCGTCCAAGAAGTAGCACCTTTCAAGGCCAAGATTGGCTAGATGAAGCGCCTGGATGTTTGGCATTAAGTTTTGAATTCTTAAAAATTTTCTCCAGGGTTACCATGGTCGAGTGGAAAGCGTCCAAGAAGTAGCACTTCACCCAGCAAAGATCAGCTGTATGAAGCGCCTGGACGTTTGGCCTTTCGCTTTGAAAATTAAAAAATTTCCTCCAGGGTGGCAGTGCTGGAGTGGAAAAGAGTCCAAGAAGTAGCACCTTTCACGGCCAAGATTGGCTAGATGAAGCGCCTGGATGTTTGCCATTAAATTTTGAATTCTTAAAAATTTTCTCCAGGGTTACCATGGTGAGTGGAAAAGCGTCCAAGAAGTAGCACTTAACCCAGCCAAGATCGGCTGGATGAAGCGCCTGGACGTTTGGCCTTTCGCTTTGAAAATTAAAAAATTTCCTCCAGGGTGGCAGGGGTTGAGTGGAAAAGAGTCCAAGAAGTAGCACCTTTCACGGCCAAGATTGGCTAGATGAAGCTCCTGGATGTTTGGCATTAAGTTTTGAATTCTTAAAAATTTTCTCCAAGGTTACCATGGAGCCCAGTGAAAAAGCGTCAAGAAGTAGCACTTAACCCAGCCAAGATCGGCTGGATGAAGCGCCTGGATGTTTGGACTTTCGCTTTGAAAATTAAAAAATTTCCTCCAGGGTGGCAGTGGTTGAGTGGAAAAGAGTCCAAGAAGTAGCACCTTTCACGGCCAAGATTGGCTAGATGAAGCGCCTGGATGTTTGCCATTAAATTTAGAATTCTTAAAAATTTTCTCCAGGGTTACCATGGTCGAGTGGAAAAGCGTCCAAGAAGTAGCACTTAACCCAGCCAAGACCGGCTGGATGAAGCGCCTGGACGTTTGGACTTTCGCTTTGCAAATTTAAAAGTTTCCTCCAGGGTGGCAGTGGTTGAGTGGAAAAGAGTCCAAGAAGTAGCACCTTTCACGGCCAAGATTGGCTAGATAAAGCACCTGGATGTTTGGCATTAAGTTTTGAATTCTTAAAAATTTTCTCCAGGGTTACCATGGTTGAGTGAAAAAGCGTCCAAGAAGTAGTACTTAACCCAGCCAAGATCGGCTGGATGAAGCGCCTAAATATCTGGACTCAGGTTTTGAATATTTAAAAATATCCTCCAGGGTGGCAGGGGTTGAATGGAAAAGAGTCCAAAAAGTAGCACCTTTCACGGCCAAGATTGGCTAGATGAAGCTCCTGGATGTTTGGCATTAAGTTTTGAATTCTCAAAAATTTTCTCCAGGTTTACCATGGTCGAGTGGAAAAGCGTCCGAGAAGTAGCACTTAACCTAGCCAAGATCGGCTGGATGAAGCGCCTAAATATCTGGACTCAGGTTTTGAATATTTAAAATTATCCTCCAGGGTGGCAGGGGTTGAATGGAAAAGAGTCCAAGAAGTAGCACCTTTCACGGCCAAGATTGGCTAGATGAAGCGCCTGGATGTTTGGCATTAAGTTTTGAATTCTTAAAAATTTTCTAAAGGGTTACCATGGTCGAGTGGAAAAGCGTCAAGAAGTAGCACTTAACCCAGCCAAGATCGGCTGGATGAAGCGCCTGGACGTTTGGCCTTTCGCTTTGAAAATTAAAAAATTTCCTCCAGGGTGGCAGGGTTGAGTGGAAAAGAGTCCAAGAAGTAGCACCTTTCACGGCCAAGATTGGCTAGATGAAGCTCCTGGATGTTTGGCATTAAGTTTTGAATTCTTAAAAATTTTCTCCAAGGTTACCATGGACGAGTGGGAAAAGCGTCCAGAAGTAGCACTTAACCCAGCCAAGATCGGCTGGATGAAGCGCCTGGATGTTTGGACTTTTCGCTTTGAAAATTTAAAAATTTCCTCCAGGGTGGCAGTGGTTGAGTGGAAAAGAGTCAAGAAGTAGCACCTTTCACGGCCAAGATTGGCTAGATAAAGCGCCTGGATGTTTGCCATTAAATTTTGAATTCTTAAAAATTTTCTCCAGGGTTACCATGGTCGAGTGGAAAAGCGTCCAAGAAGTAGCACTTAACCCAGCCAAGACCGGCTGGATGAAGCGCCTGGACGTTTGGACTTTCGCTTTGCAAATTTAAAAGTTTCCTCCAGGGTGGCAGTGGTTGAGTGGAAAAGAGTCCAAGAAGTAGCACCTTTCACGGCCAAGATTGGCTAGATAAAGCACCTGGATGTTTGGCATTAAGTTTTGAATTCTTAAAAATTTTTTCCAGGGTTACCATGGTCGAGTGAAAAAGCGTCCAAGAAGTAGTACTTAACCCAGCCAAGATCGGCTGGATGAAGCGCCTAAATATCTGGACTCAGGTTTTGAATATTTAAAATATCCTCCAGGGTGGCAGGGGTTGAATGGAAAAGAGTCCAAAAAGTAGCACCTTTCACGGCCAAGATTGGCTAGATGAAGCTCCTGGATGTTTGGCATTAAGTTTTGAATTCTCAAAAAATTTTCTCCAGGGTTACCATGGTCGAGTGGAAAAGCGTCCGAGAAGTAGCACTTAACCTAGCCAAGATCGGCTGGATGAAGCGCCTAAATATCTGGACTCAGGTTTTGAATATTTAAAATTATCCTCCAGGGTGGCAGGGGTTGAATGGAAAAGAGTCCAAGAAGTAGCACCTTTCACGGCCAAGATTGGCTAGATGAAGCGCCTGGATGTTTGGCATTAAGTTTTGAATTCTTAAAATTTTTTCCAAGGTTACCATGGACGAGTGGAAAAAGCGTCCAAGAAGTAGCACTTAACCCAGCCAAGATCGGCTGGATGAAGCGCCTGGACGTTTTGGACTTCGCTTTGAAAATTTAAAAATTTCCTCCAGGGTGGCAGTGGTTGAGTGGAAAAGAGTCCAAGAAGTAGCACCTTTCACGGCCAAGATTGGCTAGATGAAGCGCCTGGATGTTTGCCATTAAATTTTGAATTCTTAAAAATTTTCTCCAGGGTTACCATGGTGAGTGGAAAAGCGTCAAGAAGTAGCACTTAACCCAGCCAAGACCGGCTGGATGAAGCGCCTGGATGTTTGGACTTTCGCTTTGCAAATTTAAAAGTTTCCTCCAGGGTGGCAGGGGTTGAATGGAAAAGAGTCAAGAAGTAGCACCTTTCACGGCCAAGATTGGATAGATGAAGCTCCTGGATGTTTGGCATTAAGTTTTGAATTCTGAAAAAAAATTTCTCCAGGGTTACCATGGTCGAGTGGAAAAGCGTCCGAGAAGTAGCACTTAACCCAGCCAAGATCGGCTGGATGAAGTGCCCTAAATATCTGGACTCAGGTTTTGAATATTTAAAAATATCCTCCAGGGTGGCAGGGGTTGAATGGAAAAGAGTCAAGAAGTAGCACCTTTCACGGCCAAGATTGGCTAGATGAAGCTCCTGGATGTTTGGCATTAAGTTTTGAATTCTCAAAAATTTTCTCCAGGGTTACCATGGTCGAGTGGAAAAGCGTCCGAGAAGTAGCATAACCCAGCCAAGATCGGCTAGATGAAGCGCCTAGATATCCGGACTCAGGTTTTGAATATTTAAAAGTTTCCTCCAGGGTGGCAGGGGTCGAGTGGAAAAGCGTCCAAGAAGTAGCACTTAACCCAGCCAAGATCGGCTGGATGAAGCGCCTGGACGTTTGGACCTTTCGCTTTGAAAATTTAAAAATTTCCTCCAGGGTGGCAGTGGTTGAGTGGAAAAGCGTCTAAGAAGTAGCACCTTTCAAGGCCAAGATTGGCTAGATGAAGCGCCTGGATGTTTGGCATTAAGTTTTGAATTCTTAAAAATTTTCTCCAGGGTTACCATGGTCGAGTGGAAAGCGTCCAAGAAGTAGCACTTCACCCAGCAAAGATCAGCTGGATGAAGCGCCTGGACGTTTGGCCTTTCGCTTTGAAAATTAAAAAATTTCCTCCAGGGTGGCAGTGCTGGAGTGGAAAAGAGTCCAAGTAGCACCTTTCACGGCCAAGATTGGCTAGATGAAGCGCCTGGATGTTTGCCATTAAATTTTGAATTCTTAAAAATTTTCTCCAGGGTTACCATGGTCGAGTGGAAAAGCGTCCAAGAAGTAGCACTTAACCCAGCCAAGATCGGCTGGATGAAGCGCCTGGACGTTTGGCCTTTCGCTTTGAAAATGTAAAAATTTCCTCCAGGGTGGCAGTGGTTGAGTGGAAAAGAGTCCAAGAAGTAGCACCTTTCAAGGCCAAGATTGGCTAGATGAAGCGCCTGGATGTTTGGTATTAAGTTTTGAATTCTTAAAAATTTTCTCCAGGGTTACCATGGTCGAGTGGAAAAGCGTCCAAGAAGTAGCACTTAACCCAGCCAAGATCGGCTGGATTAAGCGCCTGGACGTTTGGCCTTTCGCTTTGAAAATTAAAAATTTCCTCCAGGGTGGCAGGGGTTGAGTGGAAAAGAGTCAAGAAGTAGCACCTTTCACGGCCAAGATTGGATAGATGAAGCTCCTGGATGTTTGGCATTAAGTTTTGAATTCTCAAAAATTTTCTCCAGGGTTACCATGGTCGAGTGGAAAAGCGTCCGAGAAGTAGCACTTAACCCAGCCAAGATCGGCTGGATGAAGCGCCTAAATATCTGGACTCAGGTTTTGAATATTTAAAAATATCCTCTAGGGTGGCAGGGGTTGAATGGAAAAGAGTCCAAGAAGTAGCACCTTTCACGGCCAAGATTGGCTAGATGAAGCTCCTGGATGTTTGGCATTAAGTTTTGAATTCTCAAAAATTTTCTCCAGGGTTACCATGGTCGAGTGGAAAAGCGTCGAGTAGCACTTAACCCAGCCAAGATCGGCTAGATGAAGTGCCTAGATATCCGGACTCAGGTTTTGAATATTTAAAAGTTTCCTCCAGGGTGGCAGGGGTTGAGTGGAAAAGAGTCAAGAAGTAGCACCTTTCACGGCCAAGATTGGCTAGATGAAGCGCCTGGATGTTTGGCATTAAGTTTTGAATTCTTAAAAATTTTCTCCAGGGTTACCATGGTGAGTGGGAAAGCGTCCAAGAAGTAGCACTTCACCCAGCAAAGATCAGCTGGATGAAGCGCCTGGACGTTTGGCTTTCGCTTTGAAAATTAAAAAATTTCCTCCAGGGTGGCAGTGCTGGAGTGGAAAAGAGTCAAGAAGTAGCACCTTTCACGGCCAAGATTGGCTAGATGAAGCGCCTGGATGTTTGCCATTAAATTTTGAATTCTTAAAAATTTTCTCCAGGGTTACCATGGTCGAGTGGAAAAGCGTCCAAGAAGTAGCACTTAACCCAGCCAAGATCGGCTGGATGAAGCGCCTGGACGTTTGGACTTTCGCTTTGAAAATGTAAAAATTTCCTCCAGGGTGGCAGTGGTTGAGTGGAAAAGAGTCCAAAAAGTAGCACTTTTCACGGCCAAGATTGGCTAGATGAAGCTCCTGGATGTTTGGCATTAAGTTTTGAATTCTCAAAAATTTTCTCCAGGTTTACCATGGTCGAGTGGAAAAGCGTCCGAGAAGTAGCACTTAACCTAGCCAAGATCGGCTGGATGAAGCGCCTAAATATCTGGACTCAGGTTTTGAATATTTAAAATTATCCTCCAGGGTGGCAGGGGTTGAATGGAAAAGAGTCCAAGAAGTAGCACCTTTCACGGCCAAGATTGGCTAGATGAAGCGCCTGGATGTTTGGCATTAAGTTTTGAATTCTTAAAAATTTTCTCCAGGGTTACCATGGTCGAGTGGAAAAAGCGTCAAGAAGTAGCACTTAACCCAGCCAAGATCGGCTGGATGAAGCGCCTGGATGTTTGGCCTTTCGCTTTGAAAATTAAAAAATTTCCTCCAGGGTGGTAGGGGTTGAGTGGAAAAGAGTCCAAGAAGTAGCACCTTTCACGGCCAAGATTGGCTAGATGAAGCTCCTGGATGTTTGGCATTAAGTTTTGAATTCTTAAAAATTTTCTCCAAGGTTACCATGGACGAGTGGAAAAGCGTCCAAGAAGTAGCACTTAACCCAGCCAAGATCGGCTGGATGAAGCGCCTGGATGTTTGGACTTTCGCTTTGAAAATGTAAAAATTTCCTCCAGGGTGGCAGTGGTTGAGTGGAAAAGAGTCCAAGAAGTAGCACCTTTCACGGCCAAGATTGGCTAGATAAAGCACCTGGATGTTTGGCATTAAGTTTTGAATTCTCAAAAATTTTCCAGGGTTACCATGGTCGAGTGAAAAAGCGTCCAAGAAGTAGTACTTAACCCAGCCAAGATCGGCTGGATGAAGCGCCTAAATATCTGGACTCAGGTTTTGAATATTTAAAAATATCCTCCAGGGTGGCAGGGGTTGAATGGAAAAGAGTCCAAAAAGTAGCACCTTTCACGGCCAAGATTGGCTAGATGAAGCTCCTGGATGTTTGGCATTAAGTTTTGAATTCTCAAAAATTTTCTCCAGGGTTACCATGGTCGAGTGGAAAAGCGTCCGAGAAGTAGCACTTAACCTAGCCAAGATCGGCTGGATGAAGCGCCTAAATATCTGGACTCAGGTTTTGAATATTTAAAATTATCCTCCAGGGTGGCAGGGTTGAATGGAAAAGAGTCCAAGAAGTAGCACCTTTCACGGCCAAGATTGGCTAGATGAAGCGCCTGGATGTTTGGCATTAAGTTTTGAATTCTTAAAAATTTTCTCCAAGGTTACCATGGGCCGAGTGGAAAAGCGTCAAGAAAGCAGCACTTAACCCAGCCAAGATCGGCTGGATGAAGCGCCTGGACGTTTGGACTTTCGCTTTGAAAATTTAAAAATTTCCTCCAGGGTGGCAGTGGTTTAGTGGAAAAGAGTCAAGAAGTAGCACCTTTCACGGCCAAGATTGGCTAGAAGAAGCGCCTGGATGTTTGCCATTAAATTTTGAATTCTTAAAAATTTTCTCCAGGGTTACCATGGTCGAGTGGAAAAAGCGTCAAGAAGTAGCACTTAACCCAGCCAAGACCGGCTGGATGAAGCGCCTGGACGTTTGGACTTTCGCTTTGCAAATTTAAAAGTTTCCTCCAGGGTGGCAGGGGTTGAATGGAAAAGAGTCCAAGAAGTAGCACCTTTCACGGCCAAGATTGGATAGATGAAGCTCCTGGATGTTTGGCATTAAGTTTTGAATTCTGAAAAAATTTTCTCCAGGGTTACCATGGTCGAGTGGAAAAGCGTCCGAGAAGTAGCACTTAACCCAGCCAAGATCGGCTGGATGAAGCGCCTAAATATCTGGACTCAGGTTTTGAATATTTAAAAATATCCTCCAGGGTGGCAGGGGTTGAATGGAAAAGAGTCCAAGAAGTAGCACCTTTCACGGCCAAGATTGGCTAGATGAAGCTCCTGGATGTTTGGCATTAAGTTTTAAATTCTCAAAAATTTTCTCCAGGGTTACCATGGTCGAGTGGAAAAGCGTCCGAGAAGTAGCACTTAACCCAGCCAAGATAGGCTAGATGAAGCGCCTAGATATCCGGACTCAGGTTTTGAATATTTAAAAGTTTCCTCCAGGGTGGCAGGGGTCGAGTGGAAAAGCGTCCAAGAAGTAGCACTTAACCCAGCCAAGACGTTTGGACTTTCGCTTTGAAAATTTAAAAATTTCCTCCAGGGTGGCAGTGGTTGAGTGGAAAAGCGTCCAAGAAGTAGCACCTTTCAAGGCCAAGATTGGCTAGATGAAGCGCCTGGATGTTTGGCATTAAGTTTTGAATTCTTAAAAATTTTCTCCAGGGTTACCATGGTCGAGTGGAAAGCGTCCAAGAAGTAGCACTTCACCCAGCAAAGATCAGCTGGATGAAGCGCCTGGGCGTTTGGCCTTCGCTTTGAAAATTAAAAATTTCTCCAGGGTGGCAGTGCTGGAGTGGAAAAGAGTCCAAGAAGTAGCACCTTTCACGGCCAAGATTGGCTAGATGAAGCGCCTGGATGTTTGCCATTAAATTTTGAATTCTTAAAAATTTTCTCCAGGGTTACCATGGTCGAGTGGAAAAGCGTCAAGAAGTAGCACTTAACCCAGCCAAGATCGGCTGGATGAAGCGCCTGGACGTTTGGACTTTCGCTTTGAAAATGTAAAAATTTCCTCCAGGGTGGCAGTGGTTGAGTGGAAAAGAGTCCAAGAAGTAGCACCTTTCAAGGCCAAGATTGGCTAGATGAAGCGCCTGGATGTTTGGTATTAAGTTTTGAATTTCTTAAAAATTTTCTCCAGGGTTACCATGGTCGAGTGGAAAAGCGTCAAGAAGTAGCACTTAACCCAGCCAAGATCGGCTGGATGAAGCGCCTGGACGTTTGGCCTTTCGCTTTGAAAATTAAAAAATTTCCTCCAGGGTGGCAGGGGTTGAGTGGAAAAGAGTCCAAGAAGTAGCACCTTTCACGGCCAAGATTGGCTAGATGAAGCGCCTGGATGTTTGGCATTAAGTTTTGAATTCTTAAAAATTTTCTAAAGGGTTACCATGGTCGAGTGGAAAAGCGCGTCAAGAAGTAGCACTTAACCCAGCCAAGATCGGCTGGATGAAGCGCCTGGACGTTTGGCCTTTCGGCTTTGAAAATTAAAAATTTCCTCCAGGGTGGCAGGGGTTGAGTGGAAAAGAGTCAAGAAGTAGCACCTTTCACGGCCAAGATTGGCTAGATGAAGCTCCTGGATGTTTGGCATTAAGTTTTGAATTCTTAAAAATTTTCTCCAAGGTTACCATGGACCGAGTGGAAAAGCGTCAAGAAGTAGCACTTAACCCAGCCAAGATCGGCTGGATGAAGCGCCTGGATGTTTGGACTTTCGCTTTGAAAATTTAAAAATTTCCTCCAGGGTGGCAGTGGTTGAGTGGAAAAGAGTCCAAGAAGTAGCACCTTTCACGGCCAAGATTGGCTAGATGAAGCGCCTGGATGTTTGCCATTAAATTTTGAATTCTTAAAAATTTTCTCCAGGGTTACCATGGTCGAGTGGAAAAGCGTCAAGAAGTAGCACTTAACCCAGCCAAGACCGGCTGGATGAAGCGCCTGGACGTTTGGACTTTCGCTTTTGCAAATTTAAAAGTTTCCTCCAGGGTGGCAGTGGTTGAGTGGAAAAGAGTCCAAGAAGTAGCACCTTTCACGGCCAAGATTGGCTAGATAAAGCACCTGGATGTTTGGCATTAAGTTTTGAATTCTCAAAAATTTTCTCCAGGGTTACCATGGTCGAGTGGAAAAGCGTCCAAGAAGTAGTACTTAACCCAGCCAAGATCGGCTGGATGAAGCGCCTAAATATCTGGACTCAGGTTTTGAATATTTAAAAATATCCTCCAGGGTGGCAGGGGTTGAATGGAAAAGAGTCCAAAAAGTAGCACCTTTCACGGCCAAGATTGGCTAGATGAAGCTCCTGGATGTTTGGCATTAAGTTTTGAATTCTCAAAAATTTTCTCCAGGGTTACCATGGTCGAGTGGAAAAGCGTCCGAGAAGTAGCACTTAACCTAGCCAAGATCGGCTGGATGAAGCGCCTAAATATCTGGACTCAGGTTTTGAATATTTAAAATTATCCTCCAGGGTGGCAGGGGTTGAATGGAAAAGAGTCCAAGAAGTAGCACCTTTCACGGCCAAGATTGGCTAGATGAAGCGCCTGGATGTTTGGCATTAAGTTTTGAATTCTTAAAAATTTTCTCCAAGGTTACCATGGGCCGAGTGGAAAAGCGTCAAGAAGTAGCACTTAACCCAGCCAAGATCGGCTGGATGAAGCGCCTGGACGTTTGGACTTTCGCTTTGAAAATTTAAAAATTTCTCCAGGGTGGCAGTGGTTGAGTGGAAAAGAGTCCAAGAAGTAGCACCTTTCACGGCCAAGATTGGCTAGATGAAGCGCCTGGATGTTTGCCATTAAATTTTGAATTCTTAAAAATTTTCTCCAGGGTTACCATGGTCGAGTGGAAAAGCGTCCAAGAAGTAGCACTTAACCCAGCCAAGACCGGCTGGATGAAGCGCCTGGATGTTTGGACTTTCGCTTTGCAAATTTAAAAGTTTCCTCCAGGGTGGCAGGGGTTGAATGGAAAAGAGTCCAAGAAGTAGCACCTTTCACGGCCAAGATTGGATAGATGAAGCTCCTGGATGTTTGGCATTAAGTTTTGAATTCTCAAAAATTTTCTCCAGGGTTACCATGGTCGAGTGGAAAAGCGTCCGAGAAGTAGCACTTAACCCAGCCAAGATCGGCTGGATGAAGCGCCTAAATATCTGGACTCAGGTTTTGAATATTTAAAAATATCCTCCAGGGTGGCAGGGGTTGAATGGAAAAGAGTCAAGAAGTAGCACCTTTCACGGCCAAGATTGGCTAGATGAAGCTCCTGGATGTTTGGCATTAAGTTTTGAATTCTCAAAAATTTTCTCCAGGGTTACCATGGTCGAGTGGAAAAGCGTCCGAGAAGTAGCACTTTACCCAGCCAAGATCGGCTAGATGAAGCGCCTAGATATCCGGACTCAGGTTTTGAATATTTAAAAGTTTCCTCCAGGGTGGCAGGGGTCGAGTGGAAAAGCGTCCAAGAAGTAGCACTTAACCCAGCCAAGATCGGCTGGATGAAGCGCCTGGACGTTTGGACTTTCGCTTTGAAAATTTAAAAATTTCCTCCAGGGTGGCAGTGGTTGAGTGGAAAAGCGTCTAAGAAGTAGCACCTTTCAAGGCCAAGATTGGCTAGATGAAGCGCCTGGATGTTTGGCATTAAGTTTTGAATTCTTAAAAATTTTCTCCAGGGTTACCATGGTCGAGTGGAAAGCGTCCAGAAGTAGCACTTCACCCAGCAAAGATCAGCTGGATGAAGCGCCTGGACGTTTGGCCTTCGCTTTGAAAATTAAAAAATTTCCTCCAGGGTGGCAGTGCTGGAGTGGAAAAGAGTCCAAGAAGTAGCACCTTTCACGGCCAAGATTGGCTAGATGAAGCGCCTGGATGTTTGCCATTAAATTTTGAATTCTTAAAAATTTTCTCCAGGGTTACCATGGACGAGTGGAAAAGCGTCCAAGAAGTAGCACTTAACCCAGCCAAGATCGGCTGGATGAAGCGCCTGGATGTTTGGACTTTCGCTTTGAAAATTTAAAAATTTCCTCCAGGGTGGCAGTGGTTGAGTGGAAAAGAGTCCAAGAAGTAGCACCTTTCACGGCCAAGATTGGCTAGATGAAGCGCCTGGATGTTTGCCATTAAATTTTGAATTCTTAAAAATTTTCTCCAGGGTTACCATGGTCGAGTGGAAAAGCGTCCAAGAAGTAGCACTTAACCCAGCCAAGACCGGCTGGATGAAGCGCCTGGACGTTTGGACTTTCGCTTTGCAAATTTAAAAGTTTCCTCCAGGGTGGCAGTGGTTGAGTGGAAAAGAGTCCAAGAAGTAGCACCTTTCACGGCCAAGATTGGCTAGATAAAGCACCTGGATGTTTGGCATTAAGTTTTGAATTCTTAAAAATTTTTTCCAGGGTTACCATGGTTGAGTGAAAAAGCGTCCAAGAAGTAGTACTTAACCCAGCCAAGATCGGCTGGATGAAGCGCCTAAATATCTGGACTCAGGTTTTGAATATTTAAAAATATCCTCCAGGGTGGCAGGGGTTGAATGGAAAAGAGTCCAAAAAGTAGCACCTTTCACGGCCAAGATTGGCTAGATGAAGCTCCTGGATGTTTGGCATTAAGTTTTGAATTCTCAAAAATTTTCTCCAGGGTTACCATGGTCGAGTGGAAAAGCGTCCGAGAAGTAGCACTTAACCTAGCCAAGATCGGCTGGATGAAGCGCCTAAATATCTGGACTCAGGTTTTGAATATTTAAAATTATCCTCCAGGGTGGCAGGGGTTGAATGGAAAAGAGTCCAAGAAGTAGCACCTTTCACGGCCAAGATTGGCTAGATGAAGCGCCTGGATGTTTGGCATTAAGTTTTGAATTCTTAAAAATTTTCTCCAAGGTTACCATGGACGAGTGGAAAAAGCGTCAAGAAGTAGCACTTAACCCAGCCAAGATCGGCTGGATGAAGCGCCTGGACGTTTGGACTTTCGCTTTGAAAATTTAAAAATTTCCTCCAGGGTGGCAGTGGTTGAGTGGAAAAGAGTCCAAGAAGTAGCACCTTTCACGGCCAAGATTGGCTAGATGAAGCGCCTGGATGTTTGCCATTAAATTTTGAATTCTTAAAAATTTTCTCCAGGGTTACCATGGTCGAGTGGAAAAGCGTCCAAGAAGTAGCACTTAACCCAGCCAAGACCGGCTGGATGAAGCGCCTGGATGTTTGGACTTTCGCTTTGCAAATTTAAAAGTTTCCTCCAGGGTGGCAGGGGTTGAATGGAAAAGAGTCCAAGAAGTAGCACCTTTCATGGCCAAGATTGGATAGATGAAGCTCCTGGATGTTTGGCATTAAGTTTTGAATTCTGAAAAAATTTTCTCCAGGGTTACCATGGTCGAGTGGAAAAGCGTCCTGAGAAGTAGCACTTAACCCAGCCAAGATCGGCTGGATGAAGCGCCTAAATATCTGGACTCAGGTTTTGAATATTTAAAAATATCCTCCAGGGTGGCAGGGGTTGAATGGAAAAGAGTCCAAGAAGTAGCACCTTTCACGGCCAAGATTGGCTAGATGAAGCTCCTGGATGTTTGGCATTAAGTTTTGAATTCTCAAAAATTTTCTCCAGGGTTACCATGGTCGAGTGGAAAAGCGTCGAGAAGTAGCACTTAACCCAGCCAAGATCGGCTAGATAAAGCGCCTAGATATCCGGACTCAGGTTTTGAATATTTAAAAGTTTCCTCCAGGGTGGCAGGGGTCGAGTGGAAAAAGCGTCAAGAAGTAGCACTTAACCCAGCCAAGATCGGCTGGATGAAGCGCCTGGACGTTTGGACTTTCGCTTTGAAAATTTAAAAATTTCCTCCAGGGTGGCAGTGGTTGAGTGGAAAAGCGTCTAAGAAGTAGCACCTTTCAAGGCCAAGATTGGCTAGATGAAGCGCCTGGATGTTTGGCATTAAGTTTTGAATTCTTAAAAATTTTCTCCAGGGTTACCATGGTCGAGTGGAAAGCGTCCAAGAAGTAGCACTTCACCCAGCAAAGATCAGCTGGATGAAGCGCCTGGACGTTTGGCCTTTCGCTTTGAAAATTAAAAAATTTCCTCCAGGGTGGCAGTGCTGGAGTGGAAAAGAGTCCAAGAAGTAGCACCTTTCACGGCCAAGATTGGCTAGATGAAGCGCCTGGATGTTTGCCATTAAATTTTGAATTCTTAAAAATTTTCTCCAGGGTTACCATGGTCGAGTGGAAAAGCGTCAAGAAGTAGCACTTAACCCAGCCAAGATCGGCTGGATGAAGCGCCTGGACGTTTGGACTTTCGCTTTGAAAATGTAAAAATTTCCTCCAGGGTGGCAGTGGTTGAGTGGAAAAGAGTCCAAGAAGTAGCACCTTTCAAGGCCAAGATTGGCTAGATGAAGCGCCTGGATGTTTGGTATTAAGTTTTGAATTCTTAAAAAATTTCTCCAGGGTTACCATGGTCGAGTGGAAAAAGCGCCCAAGAAGTAGCACTTAACCCAGCCAAGATCGGCTGGATGAAGCGCCTGGACGTTTGGCCTTTCGCTTTGAAAATTAAAAATTTCCTCCAGGGTGGCAGGGTTGAGTGGAAAAGAGTCCAAGAAGTAGCACCTTTCACGGCCAAGATTGGATAGATGAAGCTCCTGGATGTTTGGCATTAAGTTTTGAATTCTCAAAAATTTTCTCCAGGGTTACCATGGTCGAGTGGAAAAGCGTCCGAGAAGTAGCACTTAACCCAGCCAAGATCGGCTGGATGAAGCGCCTAAATATCTGGACTCAGGTTTTGAATATTTAAAAATATCCTCTAGGGTGGCAGGGGTTGAATGGAAAAGAGTCAAGAAGTAGCACCTTTCACGGCCAAGATTGGCTAGATGAAGCTCCTGGATGTTTGGCATTAAGTTTTGAATTCTCAAAAATTTTCTCCAGGGTTACCATGGTCGAGTGGAAAAGCGTCCGAGAAGTAGCACTTAACCCAGCCAAGATCGGCTAGATGAAGTGCCTAGATATCCGGACTCAGGTTTTGAATATTTAAAAGTTTCCTCCAGGGTGGCAGGGGCTGAGTGGAAAAGAGTCCAAGAAGTAGCACCTTTCACGGCCAAGATTGGCTAGATGAAGCGCCTGGATGTTTGGCATTAAGTTTTGAATTCTTAAAAATTTTCTCCAGGGTTACCATGGTCGAGTGGAAAGCGTCCAAGAAGTAGCACTTCACCCAGCAAAGATCAGCTGGATGAAGCGCCTGGACGTTTGGCCTTTCGCTTTGAAAATTAAAAATTTCCTCCAGGGTGGCAGTGCTGGAGTGGAAAAGAGTCCAAGAAGTAGCACCTTTCACGGCCAAGATTGGCTAGATGAAGCGCCTGGATGTTTGCCATTAAATTTTGAATTCTTAAAAATTTTCTCCAGGGTTACCATGGTCGAGTGGAAAAGCGTCAAGAAGTAGCACTTAACCCAGCCAAGATCGGCTGGATGAAGCGCCTGGACGTTTGGACTTTCGCTTTGAAAATGTAAAAATTTCCTCCAGGGTGGCAGTGGTTGAGTGGAAAAGAGTCCAAAAAGTAGCACTTTTCACGGCCAAGATTGGCTAGATGAAGCTCCTGGATGTTTGGCATTAAGTTTTAAATTCTCAAAAATTTTCTCCAGGTTTACCATGGTCGAGTGGAAAAGCGTCCGAGAAGTAGCACTTAACCTAGCCAAGATCGGCTGGATGAAGCGCCTAAATATCTGGACTCAGGTTTTGAATATTTAAAATTATCCTCCAGGGTGGCAGGGGTTGAATGGAAAAGAGTCCAAGAAGTAGCACCTTTCACGGCGAAGATTGGCTAGATGAAGCGCCTGGATGTTTGGCATTAAGTTTTGAAATCTTAAAAATTTTCTCCAGGGTTACCATGGTCGAGTGGAAAAGCGTCAAGAAGTAGCACTTAACCCAGCCAAGATCGGCTGGATGAAGCGCCTGGATGTTTGGCCTTTCGCTTTGAAAATTAAAAAATTTTCTCCAGGGTGGTAGGGGTTGAGTGGAAAAGAGTCCAAGAAGTAGCACCTTTCACGGCCAAGATTGGCTAGATGAAGCTCCTGGATGTTTGGCATTAAGTTTTGAATTCTTAAAAATTTTCTCCAAGGTTACCATGGTCGAGTGGAAAAGCGTCCAAGAAGTAGCACTTAACCCAGCCAAGATCGGCTGGATGAAGCGCCTGGACGTTTGGACTTTCGCTTTGAAAATGTAAAAATTTCTCCAGGGTGGCAGTGGTTGAGTGGAAAAGAGTCCAAGAAGTAGCACCTTTCAAGGCCAAGATTGGCTAGATGAAGCGCCTGGATGTTTGGTATTAAGTTTTGAATTCTTAAAAATTTTCTCCAGGGTTACCATGGTCGAGTGGAAAAAAGCGTCAAGAAGTAGCACTTAACCCAGCCAAGATCGGCTGGATGAAGCGCCTGGACGTTTGGCCTTTCGCTTTGAAAATTAAAAAATTTCCTCCAGGGTGGCAGGGGTTGAGTGGAAAAGAGTCCAAGAAGTAGCACCTTTCACGGCCAAGATTGGATAGATGAAGCTCCTGGATGTTTGGCATTAAGTTTTGAATTCTCAAAAATTTTCTCCAGGGTTACCATGGTCGAGTGGAAAAGCGTCCGAGAAGTAGCACTTAACCCAGCCAAGATCGGCTGGATGAAGCGCCTAAATATCTGGACTCAGGTTTTGAATATTTAAAAATATCCTCTAGGGTGGCAGGGGTTGAATGGAAAAGAGTCCAAGAAGTAGCACCTTTCACGGCCAAGATTGGCTAGATGAAGCTCCTGGATGTTTGGCATTAAGTTTTGAATTCTCAAAAATTTTCTCCAGGGTTACCATGGTCGAGTGGAAAAAGCGTCCCGAGAAGTAGCACTTAACCCAGCCAAGATCGGCTAGATGAAGTGCCTAGATATCCGGACTCAGGTTTTGAATATTTAAAAGTTTCCTCCAGGGTGGCAGGGGCTGAGTGGAAAGAGTCCAAGAAGTAGCACCTTTCACGGCCAAGATTGGCTAGATGAAGCGCCTGGATGTTTGGCATTAAGTTTTGAATTCTTAAAAATTTTCTCCAGGGTTACCTTGGTCGAGTGGGAAAGCGTCCAGAAGTAGCACTTCACCCAGCAAAGATCAGCTGGATGAAGCGCCTGGACGTTTGGCCTTTCGCTTTGAAAATTAAAAAATTTCCTCCAGGGTGGCAGTGCTGGAGTGGAAAAGAGTCCAAGAAGTAGCACCTTTCACGGCCAAGATTGGCTAGATGAAGCGCCTGGATGTTTGCCATTAAATTTTGAATTCTTAAAAATTTTCTCCAGGGTTACCATGGTCGAGTGGAAAAGCGTCCAAGAAGTAGCACTTAACCCAGCCAAGATCGGCTGGATGAAGCGCCTGGACGTTTGGACTTTCGCTTTGAAAATGTAAAAATTTCCTCCAGGGTGGCAGTGGTTGAGTGGAAAAGAGTCCAAAAAGTAGCACTTTTCACGGCCAAGATTGGCTAGATGAAGCTCCTGGATGTTTGGCATTAAGTTTTAAATTCTCAAAAATTTTCTCCAGGTTTACCATGGTCGAGTGGAAAAGCGTCCGAGAAGTAGCACTTAACCTAGCCAAGATCGGCTGGATGAAGCGCCTAAATATCTGGACTCAGGTTTTGAATATTTAAAATTATCCTCCAGGGTGGCAGGGGTTGAATGGAAAAGAGTCAAGAAGTAGCACCTTTCACGGCGAAGATTGGCTAGATGAAGCGCCTGGATGTTTGGCATTAAGTTTTGAAATCTTAAAAATTTTCTCCAGGGTTACCATGGTCGAGTGGAAAAGCGTCCAAGAAGTAGCACTTAACCCAGCCAAGATCGGCTGGATGAAGCGCCTGGATGTTTGGCCTTTCGCTTTGAAAATTAAAAAATTTTCTCCAGGGTGGTAGGGGTTGAGTGGAAAAGAGTCCAAGAAGTAGCACCTTTCACGGCCAAGATTGGCTAGATGAAGCTCCTGGATGTTTGGCATTAAGTTTTGAATTCTTAAAAATTTTCTCCAAGGTTACCATGGACGAGTGGAAAAGCGTCCAAGAAGTAGCACTTAACCCAGCCAAGATCGGCTGGATGAAGCGCCTGGATGTTTGGACTTTCGCTTTGAAAATGTAAAAATTTCCTCCAGGGTGGCAGTGGTTGAGTGGAAAAGAGTCCAAAAAGTAGCACCTTTCACGGCCAAGATTGGCTAGATGAAGCTCCTGGATATTTGGCATTAAGTTTTGAATTCTCAAATTTTTCCAGGGTTACCATGGTCGAGTGGAAAAGCGTCCGAGAAGTAGCACTTAACCTAGCCAAGATCGGCTGGATGAAGCGCCTAAATATCTGGACTCAGGTTTTGAATATTTAAAATTATCCTCCAGGGTGGCAGGGGTTGAATGGAAAAGAGTCCAAGAAGTAGCACCTTTCACGGCCAAGATTGGCTAGATGAAGCGCCTGGATGTTTGGCATTAAGTTTTGAATTCTTAAAAATTTTTCCAAGGTTACCATGGGCCAGTGGAAAAGCGTCCAAGAAGTAGCACTTAACCCAGCCAAGATCGGCTGGATGAAGCGCCTGGACGTTTGGACTTTTCGCTTTGAAAATTTAAAAATTTCCTCCAGGGTGGCAGTGGTTGAGTGGAAAAGAGTCCAAGAAGTAGCACCTTTCACGGCCAAGATTGGCTAGATGAAGCGCCTGGATGTTTGCCATTAAATTTTGAATTCTTAAAAATTTTCTCCAGGGTTACCATGGTCGAGTGGAAAGCGCCCAAGTAGCACTTCACCCAGCAAAGATCAGCTGGATGAAGCGCCTGGACGTTTGGCCTTTCGCTTTGAAAATTAAAAATTTCCTCCAGGGTGGCAGTGCTGGAGTGGAAAAGAGTCCAAGAAGTAGCACCTTTCACGCCAAGATTGGCTAGATGAAGCGCCTGGATGTTTGCCATTAAATTTTGAATTCTTAAAAATTTTCTCGAGGGTTACCATGGTCGAGTGGAAAAGCGTCCAAGAAGTAGCACTTAACCCAGCCAAGATCGGCTGGATGAAGCGCCTGGACGTTTGGACTTTCGCTTTGAAAATGTAAAAATTTCCTCCAGGGTGGCAGTGGTTGAGTGGAAAAGAGTCCAAAAAGTAGCACTTTTCACGGCCAAGATTGGCTAGATGAAGCTCCTGGATGTTTGGCATTAAGTTTTGAATTCTCAAAAATTTTCTCCAGGTTTACCATGGTCGAGTGGAAAAGCGTCCGAGAAGTAGCACTTAACCTAGCCAAGATCGGCTGGATGAAGCACCTAAATATCTGGACTCAGGTTTTGAATATTTAAAATTATCCTCCAGGGTGGCAGGGGTTGAATGGAAAAGAGTCCAAGAAGTAGCACCTTTCACGGCCAAGATTGGCTAGATGAAGCGCCTGGATGTTTGGCATTAAGTTTTGAATTCTTAAAAATTTTCTCCAGGGTTACCATGGTCGAGTGGAAAAGCGTCCAAGAAGTAGCACTTAACCCAGCCAAGATCGGCTGGATGAAGCGCCTGGATGTTTGGCCTTTCGCTTTGAAAATTAAAAAATTTCCTCCAGGGTGGTAGGGGTTGAGTGGAAAAGAGTCCAAGAAGTAGCACCTTTCACGGCCAAGATTGGCTAGATGAAGCTCCTGGATGTTTGGCATTAAGTTTTGAATTCTTAAAAATTTTCTCCAAGGTTACCATGGACGAGTGGAAAAGCGTCAAGAAGTAGCATAACCCAGCCAAGATCGGCTGGATGAAGCGCCTGGATGTTTGGACTTTCGCTTTGAAAATGTAAAAATTTCCTCCAGGGTGGCAGTTGTTGAGTGGAAAAAGAGTCAAGAAGTAGCACCTTTCACGGCCAAGATTGGCTAGATAAAGCACCTGGATGTTTGGCATTAAGTTTTGAATTCTCAAAAATTTTCTCCAGGGTTACCATGGTCGAGTGAAAAAGCGTCCAAGAAGTAGTACTTAACCCAGCCAAGATCGGCTGGATGAAGCGCCTAAATATCTGGACTCAGGTTTTGAATATTTAAAAATATCCTCCAGGGTGGCAGGGGTTGAATGGAAAAGAGTCCAAAAAGTAGCACCTTTCACGGCCAAGATTGGCTAGATGAAGCTCCTGGATGTTTGGCATTAAGTTTTGAATTCTCAAAAATTTTCTCCAGGGTTACCATGGTCGAGTGGAAAAGCGTCCGAGAAGTAGCACTTAACCTAGCCAAGATCGGCTGGATGAAGCGCCTAAATATCTGGACTCAGGTTTTGAATATTTAAAATTATCCTCCAGGGTGGCAGGGGTTGAATGGAAAAGAGTCCAAGAAGTAGCACCTTTCACGGCCAAGATTGGCTAGATGAAGCGCCTGGATGTTTGGCATTAAGTTTTGAATTCTTAAAAATTTTCTCCAAGGTTACCATGGACGAGTGGAAAAGCGTCCAAGAAGTAGCACTTAACCCAGCCAAGATCGGCTGGATGAAGCGCCTGGACGTTTGGACTTTCGCTTTGAAAATTTAAAAATTTCCTCCAGGGTGGCAGTGGTTGAGTGGAAAAGAGTCAAGAAGTAGCACCTTTCACGCCAAGATTGGCTAGAAGAAGCGCCTGGATGTTTGCCATTAAATTTTGAATTCTTAAAAATTTTCTCCAGGGTTACCATGGTCGAGTGGAAAAGCGTCCAAGAAGTAGCACTTAACCCAGCCAAGACCGGCTGGATGAAGCGCCTGGACGTTTGGACTTTCGCTTTGCAAATTTAAAAGTTTCCTCCAGGGTGGCTTGAGGGGTTGAATGGAAAAGAGTCCAAGAAGTAGCACCTTTCACGGCCAAGATTGGATAGATGAAGCTCCTGGATGTTTGGCATTAAGTTTTGAATTCTCAAAAATTTTCTCCAGGGTTACCATGGTCGAGTGGAAAAGCGTCCGAGAAGTAGCACTTAACCCAGCCAAGATCGGCTGGATGAAGCGCCTAAATATCTGGACTCAGGTTTTGAATATTTAAAAATATCCTCCAGGGTGGCAGGGGTTGAATGGAAAAGAGTCCAAGAAGTAGCACCTTTCACGGCCAAGATTGGCTAGATGAAGCTCCTGGATGTTTGGCATTAAGTTTTAAATTCTCAAAATTTTCTCCAGGGTTACCATGGTCGAGTGGAAAAGCGTCCGAGAAGTAGCACTTAACCCAGCCAAGATCGGCTAGATGAAGCGCCTAGATATCCGGACTCAGGTTTTGAATATTTAAAAGTTTCCTCCAGGGTGGCAGGGGTCGAGTGGAAAAGCGTCCAAGAAGTAGCACTTAACCCAGCCAAGACGTTTGGACTTTCGCTTTGAAAATTTAAAAATTTCCTCCAGGGTGGCAGTGGTTGAGTGGAAAAGCGTCAAGAAGTAGCACCTTTCAAGGCCAAGATTGGCTAGATGAAGCGCCTGGATGTTTGGCATTAAGTTTTGAATTCTTAAAAATTTTCTCCAGGGTTACCATGGTCGAGTGGAAAGCGCCCAAGTAGCACTTCACCCAGCAAAGATCAGCTGGATGAAGCGCCTGGACGTTTGGCCTTCGCTTTGAAAAATTAAAAATTTCCTCCAGGGTGGCAGTGCTGGAGTGGAAAAGAGTCCAAGAAGTAGCACCTTTCACGGCCAAGATTGGCTAGATGAAGCGCCTGGATGTTTGCCATTAAATTTTGAATTCTTAAAAATTTTCTCCAGGGTTACCATGGTCGAGTGGAAAAGCGTCCAAGAAGTAGCACTTAACCCAGCCAAGATCGGCTGGATGAAGCGCCTGGACGTTTGGACTTTCGCTTGAAAATGTAAAAATTTCCTCCAGGGTGGCAGTGGTTGAGTGGAAAAGAGTCCAAGAAGTAGCACCTTTCAAGGCCAAGATTGGCTAGATGAAGCGCCTGGATGTTTGGTATTAAGTTTTGAATTCTTAAAAATTTTCTCCAGGGTTACCATGGTCGAGTGGAAAAGCGTCCAAGAAGTAGCACTTAACCCAGCCAAGATCGGCTGGATGAAGCGCCTGGACGTTTGGCCTTTCGCTTTGAAAATTAAAAAATTTCCTCCAGGGTGGCAGGGGTTGAGTGGAAAAGAGTCCAAGAAGTAGCACCTTTCACGGCCAAGATTGGCTAGATGAAGCTCCTGGATGTTTGGCATTAAGTTTTGAATTCTTAAAAATTTTCTCCAAGGTTACCATGGTCGAGTGGAAAAGCGTCCAAGAAGTAGCACTTAACCCAGCCAAGACCGGCTGGATGAAGCGCCTGGACGTTTGGACTTTCGCTTTGCAAATTTAAAAGTTTCCTCCAGGGTGGCAGTGGTTGAGTGGAAAAGAGTCCAAGAAGTACCACCTTTCACGGCCAAGATTGGCTAGATAAAGCACCTGGATGTTTGGCATTAAGTTTTGAATTCTTAAAAATTTTCTCCAGGGTTACCATGGTTGAGTGAAAAGCGCCCAAGAAGTAGTACTTAACCCAGCCAAGATCGGCTGGATGAAGCGCCTAAATATCTGGACTCAGGTTTTGAATATTTAAAAATATCCTCCAGGGTGGCAGGGGTTGAATGGAAAAGAGTCCAAAAAGTAGCACCTTTCACGGCCAAGATTGGCTAGATGAAGCTCCTGGATGTTTGGCATTAAGTTTTGAATTCTCAAAAATTTTCTCCAGGTTTACCATGGTCGAGTGGAAAAGCGTCCGAGAAGTAGCACTTAACCTAGCCAAGATCGGCTGGATGAAGCGCCTAAATATCTGGACTCAGGTTTTGAATATTTAAAATTATCCTCCAGGGTGGCAGGGGTTGAATGGAAAAGAGTCCAAGAAGTAGCACCTTTCACGGCCAAGATTGACTAGATGAAGCGCCTGGATGTTTGGCATTAAGTTTTGAATTCTTAAAAATTTTCTAAAGGGTTACCATGGTCGAGTGGAAAAGCGTCCAAGAAGTAGCACTTAACCCAGCCAAGATCGGCTGGATGAAGCGCCTGGACGTTTGGCCTTTCGCTTTGAAAATTAAAAAATTTCCTCCAGGGTGGCAGGGGTTGAGTGGAAAAGAGTCCAAGAAGTAGCACCTTTCACGGCCAAGATTGGCTAGATGAAGCTCCTGGATGTTTGGCATTAAGTTTTGAATTCTTAAAAATTTTCTCCAAGGTTACCATGGACGAGTGGAAAAGCGTCCAAGAAGTAGCACTTAACCCAGCCAAGATCGGCTGGATGAAGCGCCTGGATGTTTGGACTTTCGCTTTGAAAATTTAAAAATTTCCTCCAGGGTGGCAGTGGTTGAGTGGAAAAGAGTCCAAGAAGTAGCACCTTTCACGCCAAGATTGGCTAGATGAAGCGCCTGGATGTTTGCCATTAAATTTTGAATTCTTAAAAATTTTCTCCAGGGTTACCATGGTCGAGTGGAAAAGCGTCCAAGAAGTAGCACTTAACCCAGCCAAGACCGGCTGGATGAAGCGCCTGGACGTTTGGACTTTCGCTTTGCAAATTTAAAAGTTTCCTCCAGGGTGGCAGTGGTTGAGTGGAAAAGAGTCCAAGAAGTAGCACCTTTCACGGCCAAGATTGGCTAGATAAAGCACCTGGATGTTTGGCATTAAGTTTTGAATTCTTAAAAATTTTTTCCAGGGTTACCATGGTCGAGTGAAAAGCGTCAAGAAGTAGTACTTAACCCAGCCAAGATCGGCTGGATGAAGCGCCTAAATATCTGGACTCAGGTTTTGAATATTTAAAAATATCCTCCAGGGTGGCAGGGGTTGAATGGAAAAGAGTCAAAAAGTAGCACCTTTCACGGCCAAGATTGGCTAGATGAAGCTCCTGGATGTTTGGCATTAAGTTTTGAATTCTCAAAAATTTTCTCCAGGGTTACCATGGTCGAGTGGAAAAGCGTCGAGAAGTAGCACTTAACCCAGCCAAGATCGGCTGGATGAAGCGCCTAAATATCTGGACTCAGGTTTTGAATATTTAAAATTATCCTCCAGGGTGGCAGGGGTTGAATGGAAAAGAGTCCAAGAAGTAGCACCTTTCACGGCCAAGATTGGCTAGATGAAGCGCCTGGATGTTTGGCATTAAGTTTTGAATTCTTAAAAATTTTCTCCAAGGTTACCATGGACGAGTGGAAAAGCGTCCAAGAAGTAGCACTTAACCCAGCCAAGATCGGCTGGATGAAGCGCCTGGACGTTTGGACTTTCGCTTTGAAAATTTAAAAATTTCCTCCAGGGTGGCAGTGGTTGAGTGGAAAAGAGTCCAAGAAGTAGCACCTTTCACGGCCAAGATTGGCTAGATGAAGCGCCTGGATGTTTGCCATTAAATTTTGAATTCTTAAAAATTTTCTCCAGGGTTACCATGGTCGAGTGGAAAAGCGTCCAAGAAGTAGCACTTAACCCAGCCAAGACCGGCTGGATGAAGCGCCTGGATGTTTGGACTTTCGCTTTGCAAATTTAAAAGTTTCCTCCAGGGTGGCAGGGGTTGAATGGAAAAGAGTCCAAGAAGTAGCACCTTTCATGGCCAAGATTGGATAGATGAAGCTCCTGGATGTTTGGCATTAAGTTTTGAATTCTGAAAAAATTTTCTCCAGGGTTACCATGGTCGAGTGGAAAGCGCCCGAGAAGTAGCACTTAACCCAGCCAAGATCGGCTGGATGAAGCGCCTAAATATCTGGACTCAGGTTTTGAATATTTAAAAATATCCTCCAGGGTGGCAGGGGTTGAATGGAAAAGAGTCCAAGAAGTAGCACCTTTCACGGCCAAGATTGGCTAGATGAAGCTCCTGGATGTTTGGCATTAAGTTTTGAATTCTCAAAAATTTTCTCCAGGGTTACCATGGTCGAGTGGAAAAGCGTCCGAGAAGTAGCACTTAACCCAGCCAAGATCGGCTAGATGAAGCGCCTAGATATCCGGACTCAGGTTTTGAATATTTAAAAGTTTCTCCAGGGTGGCAGGGGTCGAGTGGAAAGCGCGTCAAGAAGTAGCACTTAACCCAGCCAAGATCGGCTGGATGAAGCGCCTGGACGTTTGGACTTTCGCTTTGAAAATTTAAAAATTTCTCCAGGGTGGCAGTGGTTGAGTGGAAAAGCGTCTAAGAAGTAGCACCTTTCAAGGCCAAGATTGGCTAGATGAAGCGCCTGGATGTTTGGCATTAAGTTTTGAATTCTTAAAAATTTTCTCCAGGGTTACCATGGTCGAGTGGAAAGCGTCCAAGAAGTAGCACTTCACCCAGCAAAGATCAGCTGGATGAAGCGCCTGGACGTTTGGCCTTTCGCTTTGAAAATTAAAAAATTTCCTCCAGGGTGGCAGTGCTGGAGTGAAAAGAGTCCAAGAAGTAGCACCTTTCACGGCCAAGATTGGCTAGATGAAGCGCCTGGATGTTTGCCATTAAATTTTGAATTCTTAAAAATTTTCTCCAGGGTTACCATGGTCGAGTGGAAAAGCGTCCAAGAAGTAGCACTTAACCCAGCCAAGATCGGCTGGATGAAGCGCCTGGACGTTTGGACTTTCGCTTTGAAAATGTAAAAATTTCCTCCAGGGTGGCAGTGGTTGAGTGGAAAAGAGTCCAAGAAGTAGCACCTTTCAAGGCCAAGATTGGCTAGATGAAGCGCCTGGATGTTTGGTATTAAGTTTTGAATTCTTAAAAATTTTCTCCAGGGTTACCATGGTCGAGTGGAAAAGCGTCCAAGAAGTAGCACTTAACCCAGCCAAGATCGGCTGGATGAAGCGCCTGGACGTTTGGCTTTCGCTTTGAAAATTAAAAATTTTCTCCAGGGTGGCAGGGGTTGAGTGGAAAAGAGTCCAAGAAGTAGCACCTTTCACGGCCAAGATTGGATAGATGAAGCTCCTGGATGTTTGGCATTAAGTTTTGAATTCTCAAAAATTTTCTCCAGGGTTACCATGGTCGAGTGGAACAGCGTCCGAGAAGTAGCACTTAACCCAGCCAAGATCGGCTGGATGAAGCGCCTAAATATCTGGACTCAGGTTTTGAATATTTAAAAATATCCTCTAGGGTGGCAGGGGTTGAATGGAAAAGAGTCCAAGAAGTAGCACCTTTCACGGCCAAGATTGGCTAGATGAAGCTCCTGGATGTTTGGCATTAAGTTTTGAATTCTCAAAAATTTTCTCCAGGGTTACCATGGTCGAGTGGAAAAGCGTCCGAGAAGTAGCACTTAACCCAGCCAAGATCGGCTAGATGAAGTGCCTAGATATCCGGACTCAGGTTTTGAATATTTAAAAGTTTCCTCCAGGGTGGCAGGGGTTGAGTGGAAAAGAGTCCAAGAAGTAGCACCTTTCACGGCCAAGATTGGCTAGATGAAGCGCCTGGATGTTTGGCATTAAGTTTTGAATTCTTAAAAATTTTCTCCAGGGTTACCATGGTCGAGTGGAAAGCGTCCAAGAAGTAGCACTTCACCCAGCAAAGATCAGCTGGATGAAGCGCCTGGACGTTTGGCCTTTCGCTTTGAAAATTAAAAAATTTCCTCCAGGGTGGCAGTGCTGGAGTGGAAAAGAGTCCAAGAAGTAGCACCTTTCACGGCCAAGATTGGCTAGATGAAGCGCCTGGATGTTTGCCATTAAATTTTGAATTCTTAAAAATTTTCTCCAGGGTTACCATGGTCGAGTGGAAAAGCGTCAAGAAGTAGCACTTAACCCAGCCAAGATCGGCTGGATGAAGCGCCTGGACGTTTGGACTTTCGCTTTGAAAATGTAAAATTTTTCTCCAGGGTGGCAGTGGTTGAGTGGAAAAGAGTCCAAAAAGTAGCACTTTTCACGGCCAAGATTGGCTAGATGAAGCTCCTGGATGTTTGGCATTAAGTTTTGAATTCTCAAAATTTTCTCCAGGTTTACCATGGTCGAGTGGAAAAGCGTCCGAGAAGTAGCACTTAACCTAGCCAAGATCGGCTGGATGAAGCGCCTAAATATCTGGACTCAGGTTTTGAATATTTAAAATTATCCTCCAGGGTGGCAGGGGTTGAATGGAAAAGAGTCCAAGAAGTAGCACCTTTCACGGCGAAGATTGGCTAGATGAAGCGCCTGGATGTTTGGCATTAAGTTTTGAATTCTTAAAAATTTTCTCCAGGGTTACCATGGTCGAGTGGAAAAGCGTCCAAGAAGTAGCACTTAACCCAGCCAAGATCGGCTGGATGAAGCGCCTGGATGTTTGGCCTTCGCTTTGAAAATTAAAAATTTTCTCCAGGGTGGTAGGGGTTGAGTGGAAAAAGAGTCCAAGAAGTAGCACCTTTCACGCCAAGATTGGCTAGATGAAGCTCCTGGATGTTTGGCATTAAGTTTTGAATTCTTAAAAATTTTCTCCAAGGTTACCATGGACGCAGTGGAAAAGCGTCAAGAAGTAGCACTTAACCCAGCCAAGATCGGCTGGATGAAGCGCCTGGATGTTTGGACTTTCGCTTTGAAAATGTAAAAATTATCTCCAGGGTGGCAGTTGTTGAGTGGAAAAGAGTCCAAGAAGTAGCACCTTTCACGGCCAAGATTGGCTAGATGAAGCACCTGGATGTTTGGCATTAAGTTTTGAATTCTTAAAAAAATTTTTTCCAGGGTTACCATGGTCGAGTGAAAAAGCGCCCAAGAAGTAGTACTTAACCCAGCCAAGATCGGCTGGATGAAGCGCCTAAATATCTGGACTCAGGTTTTGAATATTTAAAAATATCCTCCAGGGTGGCAGGGGTTGAATGGAAAAGAGTCCAAAAAGTAGCACCTTTCACGGCCAAGATTGGCTAGATGAAGCTCCTGGATGTTTGGCATTAAGTTTTGAATTCTTAAAAATTTTCTCCAGGGTTACCATGGTCGAGTGGAAAAGCGTCGAGAAGTAGCACTTAACCTAGCCAAGATCGGCTGGATGAAGCGCCTAAATATCTGGACTCAGGTTTTGAATATTTAAAATTATCCTCCAGGGTGGCAGGGTTGAATGGAAAAGAGTCCAAGAAGTAGCACCTTTCACGGCCAAGATTGGCTAGATGAAGCGCCTGGATGTTTGGCATTAAGTTTTAAATTCTTAAAAATTTTCTCCAAGGTTACCATGGACGAGTGGAAAAGCGTCAAGAAGTAGCACTTAACCCAGCCAAGATCGGCTGGATGAAGCGCCTGGACGTTTGGACTTTCGCTTTGAAAATTTAAAAATTTCTCCAGGGTGGCAGTGGTTGAGTGGAAAAGAGTCCAAGAAGTAGCACCTTTCACGGCCAAGATTGGCTAGATGAAGCGCCTGGATGTTTGCCATTAAATTTTGAATTCTTAAAAATTTTCTCCAGGGTTACCATGGTCGAGTGGAAAAGCGTCAAGAAGTAGCACTTAACCCAGCCAAGACCGGCTGGATGAAGCGCCTGGATGTTTGGACTTTCGCTTTGCAAATTTAAAATTTTCCTCCAGGGTGGCAGGGGTTGAATGGAAAAGAGTCCAAGAAGTAGCACCTTTCACGGCCAAGATTGGATAGATGAAGCTCCTGGATGTTTGGCATTAAGTTTTGAATTCTGAAAAAATTTTCTCCAGGGTTACCATGGTCGAGTGGAAAAGCGTCCGAGAAGTAGCACTTAACCCAGCCAAGATCGGCTGGATGAAGCGCCTAAATATCTGGACTCAGGTTTTGAATATTTAAAAATATCCTCCAGGGTGGCAGGGGTTGAATGGAAAAGAGTCCAAGAAGTAGCACCTTTCACGGCCAAGATTGGCTAGATGAAGCTCCTGGATGTTTGGCATTAAGTTTTGAATTCTCAAAAATTTTCTCCAGGGTTACCATGGTCGAGTGGAAAAGCGTCCGAGAAGTAGCACTTAACCCAGCCAAGATCGGCTAGATGAAGCGCCTAGATATCCGGACTCAGGTTTTGAATATTTAAAAGTTTCCTCCAGGGTGGCAGGGGTCGAGTGGAAAAGCGTCCAAGAAGTAGCACTTAACCCAGCCAAGATCGGCTGGATGAAGCGCCTGGACGCTTGGACTTTCGCTTTGAAAATATAAAAATTTCTCCAGGGTGGCAGTGGTTGAGTGGAAAAGCGTCTAAGAAGTAGCACCTTTCAAGGCCAAGATTGGCTAGATGAAGCCCCTGGATGTTTGGCATTAAGTTTTGAATTCTTAAAAATTTTCTCCAGGGTTACCATGGTCGAGTGGAAAGCGTCCAAGAAGTAGCACTTCACCCAGCAAAGATCAGCTGGATGAAGCGCCTGGACGTTTGGCCTTTCGCTTGAAAATTAAAAATTTCTCCAGGGTGGCAGTGCTGGAGTGGAAAAGAGTCCAAGAAGTAGCACCTTTCACGGCCAAGATTGGCTAGATGAAGCGCCTGGATGTTTGCCATTAAATTTTGAATTCTTAAAAATTTTCTCCAGGGTTACCATGGTCGAGTGGAAAAGCGTCCAAGAAGTAGCACTTAACCCAGCCAAGATCGGCTGGATGAAGCGCCTGGACGTTTGGACTTTCGCTTTGAAAATGTAAAAATTTCCTCCAGGGTGGCAGTGGTTGAGTGGAAAAGAGTCCAAGAAGTAGCACCTTTCAAGGCCAAGATTGGCTAGATGAAGCGCCTGGATGTTTGGTATTAAGTTTTGAATTCTTAAAAAATTTCTCCAGGGTTACCATGGTCGAGTAGAAAAGCGCCCAAGAAGTAGCACTTAACCCAGCCAAGATCGGCTGGATGAAGCGCCTGGACGTTTGGCCTTCGCTTTGAAAATTAAAAATTTCCTCCATGGTGGCAGGGGTTGAGTGGAAAAGAGTCCAAGAAGTAGCACCTTTCACGGCCAAGATTGGCTAGATGAAGCTCCTGGATGTTTGGCATTAAGTTTTGAATTCTTAAAAATTTTCTCCAAGGTTACCATGGACGAGTGGAAAAGCGTCCAAGAAGTAGCACTTAACCCAGCCAAGATCGGCTGGATGAAGCGCCTGGATGTTTGGACTTTCGCTTTGAAAATTTAAAAATTTCCTCCAGGGTGGCAGTGGTTGAGTGGAAAAGAGTCCAAGAAGTAGCACCTTTCACGGCCAAGATTGGCTAGATGAAGCGCCTGGATGTTTGCCATTAAATTTTGAATTCTTAAAAATTTTCTCCAGGGTTACCATGGTCGAGTGGAAAAGCGTCCGAGAAGTAGCACTTAACCCAGCCAAGATCGGCTAGATGAAGTGCCTAGATATCCGGACTCAGGTTTTGAATATTTAAAAGTTTCCTCCAGGGTGGCAGGGGTTGAGTGGAAAAGAGTCCAAGAAGTAGCACCTTTCACGGCCAAGATTGGCTAGATGAAGCGCCTGGATGTTTGCCATTAAATTTTGAATTCTTAAAAATTTTCTCCAGGGTTACCATGGTCGAGTGGAAAAGCGTCCAAGAAGTAGCACTTAACCCAGCCAAGATCGGCTGGATGAAGCGCCTGGACGTTTGGCCTTCGCTTTGAAAATTAAAAATTTCTCCAGGGTGGCAGGGGTTGAGTGGAAAAGAGTCCAAGAAGTAGCACCTTTCACGGCCAAGATTGGCTAGATGAAGCTCCTGGATGTTTGGCATTAAGTTTTGAATTCTTAAAAATTTTCTCCAAGGTTACCATGGACGAGTGGAAAAGCGTCTGAAGAAGTAGCACTTAACCCAGCCAAGATCGGCTGGATGAAGCGCGCTGGATGTTTGGACTTTCGCTTTGAAAATTTAAAAATTTCTCCAGGGTGGCAGTGGTTGAGTGGAAAAGAGTCCAAGAAGTAGCACCTTTCACGGCCAAGATTGGCTAGATGAAGCGCCTGGATGTTTGCCATTAAATTTTGAATTCTTAAAAATTTTCTCCAGGGTTACCATGGTCGAGTGGAAAAGCGTCCAAGAAGTAGCACTTAACCCAGCCAAGACCGGCTGGATGAAGCGCCTGGACGTTTGGACTTTCGCTTTGCAAATTTAAAAGTTTCCTCCAGGGTGGCAGTGGTTGAGTGGAAAAGAGTCCAAGAAGTAGCACCTTTCTCGGCCAAGATTGGCTAGATAAAGCACCTGGATGTTTGGCATTAAGTTTTGAATTCTTAAAAATTTTCTCCAGGGTTACCATGGTCGAGTGAAAAAGCGTCCAAGAAGTAGTACTTAACCCAGCCAAGATCGGCTGGATGAAGCGCCTAAATATCTGGACTCAGGTTTTGAATATTTAAAAATATCCTCCAGGGTGGCAGGGGTTGAATGGAAAAGAGTCCAAAAAGTAGCACCTTTCACGGCCAAGATTGGCTAGATGAAGCTCCTGGATGTTTGGCATTAAGTTTTGATTTCTCAAAAATTTTCTCCAGGGTTACCATGGTCGAGTGGAAAAGCGTCCGAGAAGTAGCACTTAACCTAGCCAAGATCGGCTGGATGAAGCGCCTAAATATCTGGACTCAGGTTTTGAATATTTAAAATTATCCTCCAGGGTGGCAGGGGTTGAATGGAAAAGAGTCCAAGAAGTAGCACCTTTCACGGCCAAGATTGGCTAGATGAAGCTCCTGGATGTTTGGCATTAAGTTTTGAATTCTCAAAAATTTTCTCCAGGGTTACCATGGTCGAGTGGAAAAGCGTCCGAGAAGTAGCACTTAACCCAGCCAAGATCGGCTAGATGAAGCGCCTAGATATCCGGACTCAGGTTTTGAATATTTAAAAGTTTCCTCCAGGGTGGCAGGGAATGAGTGGAAAAGAGTCCAAGAAGTAGCACCTTTCACGGCCAAGATTGGCTAGATGAAGCGCCTGGATGTTTGGCATTAAGTTTTGAATTCTTAAAAATTTTCTCCAGGGTTACCATGGTCGAGTGGAAAAGCGTCCAAGAAGTAGCACTTCACCCAGCAAAGATCAGCTGGATGAAGCGCCTGGACGTTTGCTTTTCGCTTTGAAAATGTAAAAATTTCTCCAGGGTGGCAGTGCTGGAGTGGAAAAGAGTCCAAGAAGTAGCACCTTTCAAGGCCAAGATTGGCTAGATGAAGCGCCTGGATGTTTGCCATTAAATTTTGAATTCTTAAAAATTTTCTCCAGGGTTACCATGGTCGAGTGGAAAAGCGTCCAAGAAGTAGCACTTCACCCAGCCAAGATCGGCTGGATGAAGAGCCTAGATATCTGGACTCAGGTTTTTGAAAATTAAAAAATTTCCTCCAGGGTGGCAGGGGTTCAATGGAAAAGAGTCCAAGAAGTAGCACCTTTCACGGCCAAGGTTGGCTAGATGAAGCGCCTGGATGTTTGGCATTAAGTTTTGAATTCTTAAAAATTTTCTCCGAGGTTGCCATGGTCGAGTGGAAAAGCGTCCAAGAAGTAGCACTTAACCCAGCCAAGATCAGCTGGATGAAGCGCCTGGATGTTTGGACTTTCGCTTTGAATATTTAAAAATTTCCTCCAGGGTGGCAGTGGTTGAGTGGAAAAGAGTCCAAGAAGTAGCACCTTTCACGGCCAAGATTGGCTAGATAAAGCGCCTGGATGTTTGGCAATAAGTTTTAAATTCTTAAAAATTTTCTCAGAGGTTACCATGGTCGAGTGGAAAAGCGTCCAAGAAGTAGCACTTAACCCAGACAAGTTTGGCTGGATGAAGCGCCTGGAAGTTTGGACTTTCCCTTTGAAAATTTAAAAGTTTCCTCCAGAGTGGCAGGGGTTGAGTGAAAAAGAGTCCAAGAAGTAGCACCTTTCACGGCCAAGATTGGCTAGATGAAGCGCCTGGATGTTTGGCATTAAGTTTTGAATTCTTAAAAATTTTCTCCAGGGTTACCATGGTCGAGTGGAAAAGCGTCCAAGAAGTAGCACTTAACCCAGCCAAGATCGGCTGGATGAAGCGCCTGGACGTTTGGACTTTCACTTTGAAAATTGAAAAGTTTCTTCCAGGGTGGCAAGGGTTGAGTGGAAAAGAGTCCAAGAAGTAGCACCTTTCACGGCCAAGGTTGGCTAGATGAAGCGCCTGGATGTTTGGCATTAAGTTTTGAATTCTTAAAATTTTCTCCGAGGTTGCCATGGTCGAGTGGAAAAGCGTCCAAGAAGTAGCAGTTAACCCAGCCAAGATCGGCTGGATGAAGCGCCTGGATGTTTGGCCTTTCGCTTTGAAAATTAAAAAATTTCCTCCAGGGTGGCAGTGGTTGAGTGGAAAAGAGTCCAAGAAGTAGCACCTTTCACGGCCAAGATTGGCTAGATAAAGCGCCTGGATGTTTGGCAATAAGTTTTGAATTCTTAAAAATTTTCTCAGAGGTTACCATGGTCGAGTGGAAAAAGCGTCAAGAAGTAGCACTTAACCCAGCCAAGTTTGGCTGGATGAAGCGCCTGGACGTTTGGACTTTCCCTTTGAAAATTTAAAAGTTTCCTCCAGAGTGGCAGGGGTTGAGTGAAAAAGAGTCCAAGAAGTAGCACCTTTCACGGCCAAGTTTGGCTAGATGAAGCGCCTGGATGTTTGGCATTAAGTTTTGAATTCTTAAAAATTTTCTCCAGGGTTACCATGGTCGAGTGGAAAAGCGTCCAAGAAGTAGCACTTAACCCAGCCAAGATCGGCTGGATGAAGCGCCTGGACGTTTGGACTTTCACTTTGAAAATTGAAATGTTTCTTCCAGGGTGGCAAGGGTTGAGTGGAAAAAAGTCCAAAAAGTAGCACCTTTCACGGCCAAGGTTGGCTAGATGAAGCGCCTGGATGTTTGGCATTAAGTTTTGAATTCTTAAAAATTTTCTCCGAGGTTGCCATGGTCGAGTGGAAAAGCGTCCAAGAAGTAGCAGTTAACCCAGCCAAGATCGGCTGGATGAAGCGCCTGGATGTTTGGCCTTTCGCTTTGAAAATTAAAAAATTTCCTCCAGGGTGGCAGTGGTGGAGTGGAAAAGAGTCCAAGAAGTAGCACCTTTTACGGCCAAGATTGGCTAGATGTAGCGCCTGGATGTTTGGCATTAAATTTTGATCTCTTAAAAATTTTCTCCAGGGTTACCATGGTCGAGTGGAAAAGCGTCCAAGAAGTAGCACTTAACCCAGCCAAGATCGGCTGGATGAAGCGCCTAAATATCTGGACTCAGGTTTTGAATAATTAAAAATTTCCACCAGGTTGGCAGTGGTTGAGTGGAAAAGAGTCCAAGAAGTAGCACCTTTCACGGCCAAGATTGGCTAGACGAAGCGCCTGGATGTTTGGCATTAAGTTTTGAATTCTTAAAAATTTTCTCCAGGGTTACCATGGTCGAGTGGAAAAGCGTCCAAGAAGTAGCACTTAACCCAGCCAAGATCGGCTGGATGAAGCGCCTGGACGTTTGGCCTTTCGCTTTGAAAATTAAAAAATTTCCTCCAGGGTGGCAGTGGTGGAGTGGAAAAGAGTCCAAGAAGTAGCACCTTTCACGGCCAAGATTGGCTAGAGGAATCGCCTGGATGTTTGGCATTAAATTTTGAATTCTTAAAAATTTTCTCCAGGGTTACCATGGTCGAGTGGAAAAGCGTCCAAGAAGTAGCACTTAACCCAGCCAAGTTTGGCTGGATGAAGCGCCTGGACGTTTGGACTTTCGCTTTGAAAATTTAAAAGTTTCCTCCAGAGTGGCAGGGGTTGAGTGGAAAAGAGTCCAAGAAGTAGCACCTTTCACGGCCAAGATTGGCTAGATGAAGCGCCTGGATGTTTGGCATTAAGTTTTGAATTCTTAAAAATTTTCTCCAGGGTTACCATGGTCGAGTGGAAAAGCGTCCAAGAAGTAGCACTTAACCCAGCCAAGATCGGCTGGATGAAGCGCCTGGACGTTTGGACTTTCACTTTGAAAATTGAAAAGTTTCTTCCAGGGTGGCAAGGGTTGAGTGGAAAAGAGTCCAAGAAGTAGCACCTTTCACGGCCAAGGTTGGCTAGATGAAGCGCCTGGATGTTTGGCATTAAGTTTTGAATTCTTAAAAATTTTCACAGAGGTTGCCATGGTCGAGTGGAAAAGCGTCCAAGAAGTAGCAGTTAACCCAGCCAAGATCGGCTGGATGAAGCGCCTGGATGTTTGGCCTTTCGCTTTGAAAATTAAAAAATTTCCTCCAGGGTGGCAGTGGTGGAGTGGAAAAGAGTCCAAGAAGTAGCACCTTTTACGGCCAAGATTGGCTAGATGAAGCGCCTGGATGTTTGGCATTAAATTTTGATCTCTTAAAAATTTTCTCCAGGGTTACCATGGTCGAGTGGAAAAGCGTCCAAGAAGTAGCACTTAACCCAGCCAAGATCGGCTGGATGAAGCGCCTGGACGTTTGGCCTTTCGTTTTGAAAATTAAAAAATTTGCTCCAGGGTGGCAGTGGTGGAGTGGAAAAGAGTCCAAGAAGTAGCACCTTTCAGGGCCAAGATTGGCTAGACGAAGCGCCTGGATGTTTGGCATTAAATTTTGAATTCTTAAAAATTTTCTCCAGGGTTACCATGGTCGAGTGGAAAAGCGTCCAAGAAGTAGCACTTAACCCAGCCAAGATCGGCTGGATGAAGCGCCTGGACGTTTGGACTTTCACTTTGAAAATTTTAAAGTTTCTTCCAGGGTGGCAAGGGTTCAGTGGAAAAGAGTCCAAGAAGTAGCACCTTTCACGGCCAAGGTTGGCTAGATGAAGCGCCTGGATGTTTGGCATTAAGTTTTGAATTCTTAAAAATTTTCTCCGAGGTTGCCATGGTCGAGTGGAAAAGCGTCCAAGAAGTAGCAGTTAACCCAGCCAAGATCGGCTGGATGAAGCGCCTGGATGTTTGGCCTTTCGCTTTGAAAATTAAAAAATTTCCTCCAGGGTGGCAGTGGTGGAGTGGAAAAGAGTCCAAGAAGTAGCACCTTTCACGGCCAAGGTTGGCTAGATGAAGCGCCTGGATGTTTGGCATTAAGTTTTGAATTCTTAAAAATTTTCTCAGAGGTTACCATGGTCGAGTGGAAAAGCGTCCAAGAAGTAGCACTTAACCCAGCCAAGTTTGGCTGGATGAAGCGCCTGGACGTTTGGACTTTCGCTTTGAAAATTTAAAAGTTTCCTCCAGAGTGGCAGGGGTTGAGTGGAAAAGAGTCCAAGAAGTAGCACCTTTCACGGCCAAGGTTGGCTAGATGAAGCGCCTGGATGTTTGGCATTAAGTTTTGAATTCTTAAAAATTTTCTCCGAGGTTGCCATGGTCGAGTGGAAAAGCGTCCAAGAAGTAGCACTTAACCCAGCCAAGATCGGCTGGATGAAGCGCCTGGACGTTTGGACTTTCACTTTGAAAATTAAAAAAATTTCCTCCAGGGTGGCAGTGGTGGAGTGGAAAAGAGTCCAAGAAGTAGCACCTTTTACGGCCAAGATTGGCTAGATGAAGCGCCTGGATGTTTGGCATTAAATTTTGATCTCTTAAAAATTTTCTCCAGGGTTACCATGGTCGAGTGGAAAAGCGTCCAAGTAGCACTTAACCCAGCCAAGATCGGCTGGATGAAGCGCCTAAATATCTGGACTCAGGTTTTGAATAATTAAAAATTTCCACCAGGTTGGCAGTGGTTGAGTGGAAAAGAGTCCAAGAAGTAGCACCTTTCAAGGCCAAGGTTGGCTAGATGAAGCGCCTGGATGTTTGCCATTAAATTTTGAATTCTTAAAAATTTTCTCCAGGGTTACCATGGTCGAGTGGAAAAGCGTCCAAGAAGTAGCACTTAACCCAGCCAAGATCAGCTGGATGAAGCGCCAGGACGTTTGGCCTTTCGTTTTGAAAATTAAAAATTTCTCCAGGGTGGCAGTGGTGGAGTGGAAAAGAGTCCAAGAAGTAGCACCTTTCACGGCCAAGATTGGCTAGACGAAGCGCCTGGATGTTTGGCATTAAATTTTGAATTCTTAAAAATTTTCTCCAGGGTTACCATGGTCAAGTGGAAAAGCGTCCAAGAAGTAGCACTTAACCCAGCCAAGTTCGGCTGGATGAAGCGCCTGGACGTTTGGACTTTCACTTTGAAAATTTTAAAGTTTCTTCCAGGGTGGCAAGGGTTCAGTGGAAAAGAGTCCAAGAAGTAGCACCTTTCACGGCCAAGGTTGGCTAGATGAAGCGCCTGGATGTTTGGCATTAAGTTTTGAATTCTTAAAAATTTTCTCCGAGGTTGCCATGGTCGAGTGGAAAAGCGTCCAAGAAGTAGCACTTAACCCAGCAAAGATCAGCTGGATGAAGCGCCTGGACGTTTGGACTTTCGCTTTGAATATTTAAAAATTTCCTCCAGGGTGGCAGTGGTTGAGTGGAAAAGAGTCAAGAAGTAGCACCTTTCCGTGCCCAGATTGGCTAGATAAAGCGCCTGGATGTTTGGCATTAAGTTTGAATTCTTAAAAATTTTCTCCAGGGTTACCATGGTCAGTGGAAAAGCGTCAAGTAGCACATAACCCAGCCAAGATCGACTGGATGAAGAGCCTGAATATCTGGACTCAGGTTTGAAAAATTAAAAATTTACTCCAGAATTGTGAGGGTTGAATGGAAAAGAGTCCAAGTAGCACCTTTCACATTAAGGTTGGCTAGATGAAGCGCCTGGATGTTTGGCATTAAGTTTTGAATTCTTAAAAATTTTCAGAGGTTACCATGGTCGGTGGAAAAGCGTCCAAGAAGTAGCCTTAACCCAGCCAAGTTTGCTGGATGGAAGCGCCTGGACGTTTTGGACTTCGCTGAAAATTTAAAGTTTCCTCAGAGTGGCAGGGTTGAGTGGAAAGAGTCCAGAAGTAGCACCTTTCACGGCCAAGGTGGCTGAATGAAGCGCCTGGATGTTTGGCATTAAGTTTTGAATTCTTAAGAATTTTCTCAGGGTTACCATGGTCAGTGGAAAAGCGTCCAAGAAGTAGCACTTAACCCAGCCAAGATCGGCTGGATGAGCGCCTGGGCGTTTGGACATCACTTTGAAAATTGAAAAGTTTCTTCCAGAATTGGCAAAGGGTTGGTGGAAAGAGTCAAGTAGCACCTTTCCACAGCCAAGGTTGGCTAGATGAGCGCCTGGATGTTTGGCATTAAGTTTTGAATTCTTAATAATTTTCTCAGAGGTTGCCATGGTCAGTGGAAAAAGCGTCAAATGTGGTCTTAGCCAAGATCGGCTGGATGAAGCGCCTGCATGTTTGGCCTTTCGCTTTGAAAATTAAAAGAAAAATTTCCTCCAGGGGTGGCAGTGGTGGAGTGAAAGAGTCAAATGGCAGCTTTGGCCAAGATTGGCTGATGGAAGCGCCTGGATGTTTTGGCATTAAATTTTGATCTCTTAAAAATTTTCTCCAGAGATTTTCATAGTCAGTGGAAAAAGCGTCAAGTAGCATAACCCAGCCAAGATCGGCTGGATGAAGCGCCTAAATATCTGGACTCAGGTTTTGAATATTTAAAAATTTCCACCAGGTTGGCAGTGGTTGAGTGGAAAGAGTCCAGAGTAGCACCTTTCCACGGCCAAGATTGGCTAGATAAAGCGCCTGGATGTTTGGCATTAAGTTTTGAATTCTTAAAAATTTTCTCCAGGGTTACCATGAGTGGTGAAAAAGCGTCAAGTAGCACTTAACCCAGCCAAGATCGGCTGGATAGGCGTAGATATCTGGACTCAGGTTTTGAATATTTAAAAATTTCCTCCAGGGTGGCAGTGGTTAGTGGAAAAGAGTCAAGTACTTTGCCTCAAGGCCAAGATTGGCTAGATGAAAGCGCCTGGATGTTTGGCATTTAAGTTTTGAGTGCTTAAAATTCCCAGGAGTTACCATAGTGAGTGGAAAAGCGTCAGAAGTAGCACTTAACCCAGCCAAGATCAGCTGGATGAAGAGCCTGGGCGTTTGGCCTTTAAGCTTTGAAAATTAAGAATTTCCTCCATGGTGCAGGGTTGAATGGAAAAGAAGTCAAGAAGTAGCACCTTTCCACGGCCAAGATTGCTGGATGATAACCTGGATGTTTGGCATTAAGTTTTGAATTCTTAAAATTTTTCTCAGGGTTACCATGGTCAGGTGGAAAAAGCGTCCAAGTAGCACTTCACCCAGCCAAGATCGGCTGGATGAAAGCGCCTGGGCCCGTTTGGACTTTAACTTTGAAAAATTAAAATTTTCTCCAGGGTAGCAGTGGTTGAGTGGAAAAAAGCGTCAAGAAGTAGCACCTTTCAAGGCCAAGATTAGCTAGATGGAAAGCGCCTGGATGTTTGGCATTAAGTTTTCAATTCTTAAAAATTTTCTCCAGAGACACCATGGTGAGTGGAAAAGCGTCCAAGTAGCACTTCGCAGCAAAGATCAGCTGGATGAAAGCGCCTGGGCGTTGGCCTTTAAGCTTTGAAAATGAAAAAATTTCCTCCAGGGTGGCAGTGCTGGAGTGGAAAAGAAGTCAAGAAGTAGCACCTTTCACGGCCAAGATTGGCTAGATGAAAGCGCCTGGATGTTGCCATTAAATTTTGAATTCTTAAGAATTTTCTCCAGGAGTTACCATGGTCCAGTGGAAGCGTCAAGAAGTAGCATAACCCAGCCAAGATCGGCTGGATAAGGCGCTCTGGACGTTTGGACTTTACGCTTTGAAAATGTAAAAATTTCTTCCAACATGGCAGGAGTTCAATGGAAAAGAAGTCAAGTAGCACTCCATTCCAAAAATTTAAAGGCTAGATGAAGCGCCTAGATGTTTGGCATTAAGTTTTGAATTCTTAAATTTTCTCAGAATTTACCGTAATTACGGTGGAAAAGCGTCAAGAAGTAGCAGTTAACCCAGCCAAGATCGGCTGGATGAAGCGCCTGGGCGTTTGGACTTCGCTTTGAATATTTAAAATTTCCTCAGGGTGGCAGTGGTTGGTGGAAAAGAGTCAAGTAGCACCTTTCACGGCCAGATTAGCTAGATAAAGCGCCTGGATGTTTGGCATTAAGTTTGAATTCTTAAAATTTTTCTCAGGGTTACCATGGTCAGGTGGAAAAGCGTCAGAAGTAGCACACTTAACCCAGCCAAGATGGAAGCTGGATGAAAACATAGATATCTGGACTCAGGTTTTGAAAATTAAAAAATTTACTCCAGGGTGGCAGGGTTAGTGGAAAAGAGTCAAGAAGTAGCACCTTTCCACGGCCAAAGGGGCTAGATGGCGCCCTGGATGTTTGGCATTAAGTTTGAATTCTTAAAAATTTTCTCAGAGGTTACCATGTTCGAGTGAAAAGCGTCAAGAAGTAGCATAACCCAGCCAAGTTTGGCTGGATGAAGCGCCTGGGCGTTTGGACTTTTTAAGCTTACGAAAAATTTAAAGTTTCCTCCAGAGTGGCAGGGGTTGAGTGGAAAAGAGTCAGAAAGTAGCACCTTTCACGGCCAAGATTGGCTAGATGAAGCGCCTGGATGTTTGGCATTAAGTTTTGAATTCTTAAAATTTTCTCCAGGAGTTACCATGGTCAGTGGAAAAGCGTCAAGAAGTAGCACTTAACCCAGCCAAGATCGGCTGGATGAAGCGCCTGGGCGTTTGGACTTTCACTGAAAATTGAAAAGTTTCTTCCAGAATTGTAAGGTTGAGTGGAAAGAGTCAAGTAGCACCTTTCCACGGCCAGAGTTGGCTAGATGAAGCGCCTGGATGTTTGGCATTAGGATTTTTGAATTCTTAATAATTTTCTCAGAGGTGCCATGGTCGAGTGGAAGCGTCAAGTAGCAGTTAACCCAGCCAAGATCGGCTGGATGAAGCGCCTGCATGTTTGGCCTTCGCTTTGAAAATTAAAATTCCTCAAGAATTGCTTGGTGGTGGAGTGGAGAAGAGTCAAGAAGTATAACATACGGCCAGGTCAGGCTGAATGAAAGCGCCTGGATGTTTAATAATTTGATCTCTTAAAAGAATTTTCTCGAGTTTACCATGGTCGAGTCGGAAAAGCGTCAAGAAGTAGCCTTAACCCAGCCAAGATCGGCTGGATGAGCGCCCTAAATATCTGGACTCAGGTTTTGAATAATTAAGAATTTCCACCCGGTTGGCAGTAGTTGAATGGAAAAGAGTCAAGAAGTAGCACCTTTCGGCCAAGATTGGCTAGGCAAACGCCTGGATGTTTGGCATTAAATTTTGAATTCTTAAAAATTTTCTCCAGAGATTACCATGGTCGAGTGGAAGCGTCCAAGTAGCACTTAACCAGCATGAGAGATTCGGCTGGATGACGCCTGGGCGTTTGGGCTTTCACTTTGAAAATTTTAAAGTTTCTTCCAGGGTGGCAAGGGTTCAGTGAAAGAGTCAAGAAGTAGCACCTTTCACGACCAAAGGTTAGCTAGATGAAGCGCCTGGATGTTTGGCATTAAGTTTTGAATTCTTAAAATTTTCTCCGAGGTTGCCATGGTCGAGTGGAAAAGCGTCAAGAAGTGGCACCAGCAGCCAAGATCAGCTGGATGAAAGCGCCCTAGATATATGGACCTCAAGGTTTTGAATATTTAAAAATTTCCTCCAGGGTAGCAGTGGTTAGTGAAAGAGTCAAGTAGCACCTTTCAAAGGCCAAGATTCCAGCTGAATGAAGCGCCTGGATGTTTGGTAAGTTTTGAATTCTTAAAAATTTTCTCCAGAGTTACCCAGTCCCAGTGGAAAAGCGTCAAGTAGCACTTAACCAGCTAAGATCAGCTGGATGAAGAGCCTGGGCGTTTGGCCTTTTCCTTTAAAGGTAAAAAAATTTCCTCCATGAGTGGCAGGGTTGGGCTGGAAAAGAGTCCAGAAGTAGCACCTTTCACAGCCAAGATTGGCTGGAATGACGCCTGGATGTTTGGCATTAAGTTTTGAATTCTTGAAATTTTTCTCAGGGTTACCATGGTGGTGGAAAAGCGTCCAGAAGTAGCACTTCACCCAGCCAGATCGGCTGGATGAAGCGCCTGGGCGTTGGACACCGCTTTGAAAATTTAAAAAATTTTTCTCAGAATTGCTTGATGGTTGATGGAAAAAGCGTCAAGTAGCACCTTTCAAGGCCAAGATTGGCTAGATGAAAGCGCCTGGATGTTTGGCATTAAGTTTTCAATTCTTAAAGAATTTTCTCAGGTTACCATGGTGGTGGAAAGCGTCCAAGTAGCACTTCACCAGCAAAGATCAGCTGGATGAAGCGCCTGGGCGTTACAGCCTTCGCTTTGAAAATGAAAAAATTTCCTCCAGGGTGGCAGTGCTGGGTGGAAAAGTCAAGTAGCACCTTTCACGGCCAAGATTGGCTAGATGAAGCGCCTGGATGTTTGCCATTAAATTTTGAATTCTTAAAAATTTTCTCCAGGGTTACCATGGTGAATTGGAAAAGCGTCCAGAAGTAGCATAACCCAGCCAAGATCGGCTGGATGAAAGCGCCTGGACGTTTGGACTTTCGCTTTGAAAATGTAAAAATTTCCTCCAAAGTGGCAGTGGTTGAGTGGAAAGGAGTCAAGTAGCACCTTTCAAGGTGGGTGGCTAGATGGAAAGCGCCTGGATGTTTGGCATTAAGTTTTGAATTCTTAAAAATTTTCTCAAGGTTACCATGGGTGAGTGGAAAAGCGTCAAGAAGTAGCACTTAACCCAGCCAAGATCGGCTGGATAGGCGCCTGGGCGTTTGGACTTTAGCTTTGAGAAAATTTAAAATTTCCTCAGGGTGGCAGTGGTTGAGTGGAAAAGAGTCCAAGAAGTAGCACCTTTCCTGGCCAAGATTGGCTAGATAGGCGCCTGGATGTTTGCCATTAAATTTTGAATTCTGCCAAAAATTTTTCTCCAGGGTTACCATGGTCGAGTGGAAGCGTCTGAGAAGTAGCCTTAGCAGCCAAGATCGGCTGGATGAAGAGCGCCTAAATATCTGGACTCAGGTTTTGAATATTTAAAAATATCCTCCAGGGTGAGGGTTGAATGGAAAGAGTCAAGAAGTAGCACCTTTCAATGAATTGGCTAGATGAAGCTCCTGGATGTTTGGCATTAAGTTTTGAATTCTCAAAAATTTTCTCAGGAGTTACCATGGTCGAGTGGGCGTCCGAGTAGCATAACCCAGCCAAGATGTCGGCTAGATGAAGCGCTAGATATCCGGACTCAGGTTTGAATATTTAAAGAAGTTTCCTCCAGGGTGGCAGGGGTTGAGTGGAAAGAGTCCTGAGTAGCACCTTTCACGGCCAAGATTGGCTAGATGAAGCGCCTGGATGTTTGGCATTGATTTTGAATTCTTAAGAAATTTTCTCAGTTCATGGTGAGTGGAAAGCGTCCAAGTAGCACTTCACCCGACCAAGATCAGCTGGATGAAGAAGCCTGGGCGTTGGCCTTTAAACTTTGAATTAAAATTTCCTCCATGGTGGCAGAGGTTGAATGGAAAAAGAGTCAGAAGTAGCACTTTCACGGCCAAGATTGACAGCTGGAGCAGGCGCCTGGATGTTTGGCATTAAATTTTGAATTCTTAAAAAACTTTCTCCAGGGTTACCATGGTGGTGGAAAAGCGTCCGTAGCATAACCCAGCCAAGTTAGGCTGGATGAAGCGCCTGGACGTTTGGACTTTCACTTTGAAAATTTTAAAGTTTCTTCCAGGGTGTAGCAGAGGTTCCAGTGGAAAGAGTCCAAGTAGCACCTTTCCTGTGCAAGGTTGGCTAGATGAAGCGCCTGGATGTTTGGCATTAGTTTGAATTCTTAAAAATTTTCTCAGAGTTGCCATGGTGTGGAAACGTCCAAGAAGTAGCCTGCTTAGCCAAGATCATTGGATGAAAGCGCCTGGGCATTGGACTTCTTTGAATATTTAAAAATTTCCTCCAGGGTGGCAGTGGTTGAGTGGAAAAGAGTCAAGTAGCACCTTTCACGGCCAAGATTGGCTAGATAAAGCGCCTGGATGTTTGGCATTAAGTTTTGAATTCTTAAAAATTTTTTCTCCAGGGTTACCATGGTCAGTGGGCGTCAAGTAGCACATAACCCAGCCAAGATCGGCTGGATGAAGAGCCTAGATATCTGGACTCAGGTTTTGAAAGTCGGCTTTCCTCCAGGGTGGCAGGAGTTCAATGGAAAAAGTCCAGAAGCGCACAGCACTCAGGCCAAGGTTAGCTAGATGAAGCGCCTGGATGTTTGGCATTAGTTTTGAATTCTTAAGAATTTTCTCCAAGGTTACCATGGTCGAGTGGAAAAGCGTCCAGAAAGCCCGCACTTAACCCAGCCAAGATCAGCTGGATGAAGTGTTGGACTCAGTTTTGAATATTTAAAAATTTCACCAGGTTGGCAGTGGTTGAGTGGAAAAGAGTCAAGAAGTAGCACCTTTCACGGCCAAGATTGGCTAGATAAAGCGCCTGGATGTTTGGCATTAAGTTTTGAATTCTTAGAATTTTCTCCAGGAGTTACCTTAGTCAGTGAACGTCAAGAAGTAGCGCAACCCAGCCAAGATCGGCTGGATGGAAAGCGCCCTAGATATCTGGACTCAGGTTTTGAATATTTAAAAATTTCCTCAGAGAGTGGCAGTGGTTGAGTGGAAAAGAGTCAAGAAGTAGCACCTTTCCGCGCGGCCAAGATCGGCTGGATAGGCGCCTGGGCGTTTGGACTTTCGCTTTGAAAATTTAAGAAATTTCCTCCAGGGTGGCAGTGGTTGAGTGGAAAAGAGTCAAGAAGTGGCACCTTTCGGCCAAGATTGGCTACAGATGAAGCGCCTGGATGTTTGCCATTAAATTTTGAATTCTTAAAGAAGTTTTCTCCAGGGTTACCATGATGAGTGGAAAAGCGTCAAGAAGTAGCACTTAACCCAGCCAGACCGGCTGGATAAGCGCCTGGGCGTTTGGACTTTAAACTTTGCAAATTTAAGTTTCCTCAGAATTGGCGAAGTTGAATGGAAAAGAGTCAAGAAGTATACCTTTCCGGCCAGGATTGGATAGATACAAGCTCCTGGATGTTTGGCATTAAGTTTTGAATTCTGAAAAAATTTTCTCCAGGAGTTACCGTGATCCGAGTGGAAGCGTCCGAGAAGTAGCGCCAGCAGCCAAGATCGGCTGGATGAAAGCGCCTAAATCTGGACTCAGGTTTTGAATATTTAAAAAATATCTCCCAGGGTGCTTGAGGGTTGGATGGAAAAGAGTCAAGTAGCACCTTTCCACGGCCAAGATCGAAGCTGGATGAAGCGCCTGGACGTTTGGTTTCGCTTTGAGGGTAAGAATTTCCTCCAGGGTAGCGGTGGTTGAGTGGAAAGAGTCAGAAGTAGCACCTTTCCGCGTACAAGATTGGCTGGATGGCGCCTGGATGTTTTGTAATTAAATTTTGAATTCTTAAAGTTTTCTCAGGAGTTACCGTAATTAGTGGCGTCAAGAGTAGCATAACCCAGCCAAGACCCGGCTGGATAAGCGCCTGGACGTTTGGACTTTCGCTGCAAATTTAAGAAGTTTCCTCAGGGTGCTTGAGGTTGAATGGAAAAGAGAGTCAAAAGTAGCACCTTTCACGGCCAGGATTGGATAGATGAAGCTCCTGGATGTTTGGCATTAAGTTTTGAATTCTGAAAAAATTTTCTCCAGGGTTACCGTAATTAGTGGAAAAGCGTCTGAGAAGTAGCATAACCCAGCCAAGATCGGCTGGATGAAGCTAAATATCTGGACCTGGAGTTTGAATATTTAAAAATATCCTCAGGGTGGCAGGGTTGAATGGAAAGAGAGTCAAGAAGTAGCACCTTTCCACGGCCAAGATTGGCTAGATGAAGCTCTGGATGTTTGGCATTAGATTTTGAATTCTCAAAAATTTTTGCAGAATTTACCATGGTCGAGTGGAAAAAGCGTCCGAGTAGCCTGCTTAATAAGATCGGCTAGATGACGCCTAAAATCATCCGGACTCAGGTTTTGAATATTTAAAAGTTTCCTCCAGGGTGGCAAGTCCGAGTGGAAAAGCGTCCAGAAGTGGCATAGCAGCCAAGGCGTTTGGACTTTACTTTGAAAATTAAAAATTTCCTCCAGGTGTGATGCTAGGTGGAAAGAGTCAAGTAGCACCTTTCCACGGCCAAGATTAGCTAGATGAAAGCGCCTGGATGTTTGCCATTAAATTTTGAATTCTTAAATTTCTCCAGGGTTACCATGGTCGGGTGAAAGCGTCAAGAAGTAGCACTTAGCAGCCAAGATCGGCTGGATGACGCCTGGGCGTTTGGACTTCGCTTTGAATGTAAATTTCTCAGGGTAGCGGTGCTGGAGTGGAAAGGAGTCAAGTAGCACCTTTCCACGGCCAGATTGGCTAGATGGGCGCCTGGATGTTTGCCATTAAATTTTGAATTCTCAAAATTTTCTCAGGGTTACCATGGTCAGTGGAAAAGCGTCAGTAGCACTTAGCAGCCAAGATCGGCTGGATGAAGCGCCTAAATATCTGGACTCAGGTTTTGAATATTTAAAAATATCCTCAGGGTGGCAGGGTTGAATGGAAAGAGTCCAGAAGTAGCACCTTTCGGCCAAGATTGGCTAGATGAAGCTCCTGGATGTTTGGCATTAAGTTTTGGAATTCTCAAAAATTTTCTCAGGGTTACCATAGTCGAGTGCGTCCGAGTAGCACTTAACCCAGCCAAGATCGGCTAGATGAAGCGCCTAGATATCGGACTCAGGTTTTGAATATTTAAAAGTTCCTCCAGGGTGGCAGGGTCGAGTGGAAAAGCGTCCAAGTAGCATAACCCAGCCAAGGCGTTTGGACTTTCGTTTTGAAAATTTAAAAATTTCCTCCAGGGTCGCAGTGGTTGAGTGGAAAAGCGTCAAGAAGTAGCACCTTTCAAGGCCAAGATTGGCTAGATGAAGCGCCTGGATGTTTGGCATTAAGTTTTGAATTCTTAAAAATTTTCTCCAGGGTTACCATGGTCGAGTGGAAAGCGTCCAGAAGTAGCACTTCACCCAGCCAAGATCAGCTGGATGAAGTGCCTGGATGTTTGGACTCAGGTTTTGAATATTTAAAAATTTCCACCAGGTTGGCAGTGGTTGAGTGGAAAAGAGTCCAAGAAGTAGCACCTTTCACGGCCAAGATTGGCTAGATGAAGCGCCTGGATGTTTGGCATTAAGTTTTGAATTCTTAAAAATTTTCTCCAGGGTTACCATGGTTGAGTGGAAAAGCGTCAAGAAGTAGCACTTAACCCAGCCAAGATCGGCTGGATGAAGCGCCTAGATATCTGGACTCAGGTTTTGAATATTTAAAAATTTCCTCCAGGGTGGCAGTGGTTGAGTGGAAAAGAGTCCAAGAAGTAGAACCTTTCACAGCCAAGATCGGCTGGATGAAGCGCCTGGACGTTTGGACTTTCGCTTTGAAAATTTAAAAATTTCCTCCAGGGTGGCAGGGGTTGAGTGGAAAAGAGTCCAAGAAGTAGCACCTTTCACGGCCAAGATTGGCTAGATGAAGCGCCTGGATGTTTGCCATTAAATTTTGAATTCTTAAAATTTTCTCCAGGGTTACCATGGTCGAGTGGAAAAGCGTCCAAGAAGTAGCACTTAACCCAGCCAAGATCGGCTGGATAAAGCGCCTGACGTTTGGACTTCAGGTTTTGAAATTTAAAAGTTTCCTCCAGGGTGGCAGGGGTTGAATGGAAAAGAGTCCAAGAAGTAGCACCTTTCACGGCCAAGATTGGCTAGATGAAGCTCCTGGATGTTTGGCATTAAGTTTTGAATTCTGAAAAATTTTCTCCAGGGTTACCATGGTCGAGTGGAAAAAGCGTCCGAGAAGTAGCACTTAACCCAGCCAAGATCGGCTGGATGAAGCGCCTAAATATCTGGACTCAGGTTTTGAATATTTAAAAATTTCCTCCAGGGTGGCAGGGGTTGAATGGAAAAGAGTCCAAGAAGTAGCACCTTTCACGGCCAAGATTGGCTAGATGAAGCTCCTGGATGTTTGGCATTAAGTTTTGAATTCTCAAAAAATTTTCTCCAGGGTTACCATGGTCGAGTGGAAAAGCGTCCGAGAAGTAGCACTTAACCCAGCCAAGATCGGCTAGATGAAGCGCCTAGATATCCGGACTCAGGTTTTGAATATTTGAAAAAGTTTCCTCCAGGGTGGCAGGTCGAGTGGAAAAGCGTCCAAGAAGTAGCACTTAACCCAGCCAAGATTGGCTGGATGAAAGCCTGGCGTTTGGACTTTCGCTTTGAAAATTTAAAAATTTCCTCCAGGGTGGCAGTGGTTGAGTGGAAAAGCGTCCAAGAAGTAGCACCTTTCAAGGCCAAGATTGGCTAGATGAAGCGCCTGGATGTTTGGCATTAAGTTTTGAATTCTTAAAAATTTTCTCCAGGGTTACCATGGTCGAGTGGAAAAGCGTCAAGAAGTAGCACTTCACCCAGCCAAGATCAGCTGGATGAAGCGCCTGGACGTTTGGCCTTCGCTTTGAAATTAAAAATTTCCTCCAGGGTGGCAGTGCTGGAGTGGAAAAGAGTCCAAGAAGTAGCACCTTTCACGGCCAAGATTGGCTAGATGAAGCGCCTGGATGTTTGCCATTAAGTTTTGAATTCTTAAAAATTTTCTCCAGGGTTACCATGGTCGAGTGGAAAAGCGTCCAAGAAGTAGCACTTAACCCAGCCAAGATCGGCTGGATGAAGCGCCTGGACGTTTGGACTTTCGCTTTGAAAATTTAAAATTTTCTCCAGGGTGGCAGTGGTTGAGTGGAAAAGAGTCCAAGAAGTAGCACCTTTCACGGCCAAGATTGGCTAGATGAAGCGCCTGGATGTTTGGCATTAAGTTTTGAATTCTTAAAAATTTTCTCCAGGGTTACCATGGTCGAGTGGAAAAGCGTCCAAGAAGTAGCACTTAACCCAGCCAAGATCGGCTGGATGAAGCGCCTGGACGTTTGGACTTTCGTTTTGAAAATTTAAAAATTTCCTCCAGGGTGGCAAGGGTTGAGTGGAAAAGAGTCCAAGAAGTAGCACCTTTCACGGCCAAGATTGGCTAGATGAAGCTCCTGGATGTTTGGCATTAAGTTTTGAATTCTTAAAAATTTTCTCCAGGGTTACCATGGTCGAGTGGAAAAGCGTCCAAGAAGTAGCACTTAGCCCAGCCAAGATCGGCTGGATGAAGTGCCTGGACGTTTGGAGTCAGGTTTTGAATATTTAAAAATTTCCTCAAGGGTGGCAGTGGTTGAGTGGAAAAGAGTCCAAGAAGTAGCACCTTTCACGGCCAAGATTGGCTAGATGAAGCGCCTGGATGTTTGGCATTAAGTTTTGAATTCTTAAAAATTTTCTCCAGGGTTACCATGGTCGAGTGAAAAAGCGTCCAAGAAGTAGCACTTAACCCAGCCAAGATCGGCTGGATGAAGCGCCTAGATATCTGGACTCAGGTTTTGAAGATTAAAAAATTTCATCCAGGGTGGCAGGGGTTGAATGGAAAAGAGTCCAAGAAGTAGCACCTTTCACGGCCAAGATTGGCTGGATGAAGCGCCTGGACGTTTGGCATTAAGTTTGAAAATTTAAAAATTTTCTCCAGGGTGGCAGTGGTTGAGTGGAAAAGAGTCAAGAAGTAGCACCTTTCACGGCCAAGATTGGCTAGATGAAGCGCCTGGATGTTTGGCATTAAATTTTGAATTCTTAAAAATTTTCTCCAGGGTTACCATGGTCGAGTGGAAAAAGCGTCCAAGAAGTAGCACTTAACCCAGCCAAGATTGGCTGGATGAAGCGCCTGGACGTTTGGACTTTCGCTTTGAAAATTTAAAAATTTCCTCCAGGGTGGCAGGGGTTGAATGGAAAAGAGTCAAGAAGTAGCACCTTTCACGGCCAAGATTGGCTAGATGAAGCGCCTGGATGTTTGGCATTAAGTTTTGAATTCTTAAAAATTTTTTCTCCAGGGTTACCATGGTCGAGTGGAAAAGCGTCCGAGAAGTAGCACTTAACCCAGCCAAGATCGGCTGGATGAAGCGCCTAAATATCTGGACTCAGGTTTTGAATATTTAAAAATATCCTCCAGGGTGGCAGGGGTTGAGTGGAAAAAGAGTCCAAGAAGTAGCACCTTTCACAGCCAAGATTGGCTAGATGAAGCGCCTGGATGTTTGGCATTAAGTTTTGAATTTTAAAAATTTCTCCAGGGTTACCATGGTCGAGTGGAAAAGCGTCCAAGAAGTAGCACTTTTCACGGCCAAGATTGGCTAGATGAAGCGCCTGGATGTTTGGACTCAGGTTTTGAATATTTAAAATTTTCTCCAGGGTGGCATGGTCGAGTGAAAAGCGTCCAAGAAGTAGCACTTAACCCAGCCAAGATCGGCTGGATGGCGCCTCGTTTGGACTTCAAATTTTGAAAATTAAAAATTTCCTCCAGGGTGGCAGTGGTGGAGTGGAAAAGAGTCCAAGAAGTAGCACCTTTCACGGCCAAGATTGGCTAGATGAAGCGCCTGGATGTTTGGCATTAAGTTTTGAATTCTTAAAAATTTTCTCCAGGGTTACCATGGTCGAGTGGAAAAGCGTCCAAGAAGTAGCACTTAACCCAGCCAAGATCAGCTGGATGAAGCGCCTGGACGTTTGGACTTTCGCTTTGAAAATTAAAAAATTTCCTCCAGGGTGGCAGTGGTGGAGTGGAAAAGAGTCCAAGAAGTAGCACCTTTCACGGCCAAGATTGGCTAGATGAAGCGCCTGGATGTTTGGCATTAAGTTTTGAATTCTTAAAAATTTTCTCCAGGGTTACCATGGTCGAGTGGAAAAGCGTCAAGAAGTAGCACTTAACCCAGCCAAGATCGGCTGGATGAAGCGCCTGGACGTTTGGACTTTCGCTTTGAAAATTAAAAATTTCCTCCAGGGTGGCAGGGGTTGAGTGGAAAAGAGTCCAAGAAGTAGCACCTTTCACGGCCAAGATTGGCTAGATGAAGCTCCTGGATGTTTGGCATTAAGTTTTGAATTCTTAAAAATTTTCTCCAGGGTTACCATGGTCGAGTGGAAAAAAGCGTCAAGAAGTAGCACTTAACCCAGCCAAGATCGGCTGGATGAAGCGCCTAAATATCTGGACTCAGGTTTTGAATATTTAAAAATATCCTCCAGGGTGGCAGGGGTTGAATGGAAAAGAGTCCAAGAAGTAGCACCTTTCACGGCCAAGATTGGCTAGATGAAGCTCCTGGATGTTTGGCATTAAGTTTTGAATTCTCAAAAATTTTCTCCAGGGTTACCATGGTCGAGTGGAAAAGCGTCCGAGAAGTAGCACTTAACCCAGCCAAGATCAGCTGGATGAAGTGCCTGTACGTTTGGACTCAGGTTTTGAATAATTAAAAATTTCCACCAGGTTGGCAGTGGTTGAGTGGAAAAGAGTCCAAGAAGTAGCACCTTTCACGGCCAAGATTGGCTAGATAAAGCGCCTGGATGTTTGGCATTAAGTTTTGAATTCTTAAAAATTTTCTCCAGGGTTACCATGGGTCGAGTGGAAAAGCGTCAAGAAGTAGCACTTAACCCAGCCAAGATCGGCTGGATGAAGCGCCTAGATATCTGGACTCAGGTTTTGAATATTTAAAAATTTCCTCCAGGGTGGCAGTGGTTGAGTGGAAAAGAGTCCAAGAAGTAGCACCTTTCACGGCCAAGATCGGCTGGATGAAGCGCCTGGGCGTTTGGAATTTAAAAATTTTGAAAATTTAAAAATTTCCTCCAGGGTGGCAGTGGTTGAGTGAAAAGAGTCAAGAAGTAGCACCTTTCACGGCCAAGATTGGCTAGATGAAGCGCCTGGATGTTTGCCATTAAATTTTGAATTCTTAAAAAGTTTTCTCCAGGGTTACCATGGTCGAGTGGAAAAGCGTCAAGAAGTAGCACTTAACCCAGCCAAGACCGGCTGGATGAAGCGCCTGGACGTTTGGACTTTCGCTTTGAAAATTTAAAAATTTCCTCCAGGGTGGCAGGGGTTGAATGGAAAAGAGTCCAAGAAGTAGCACCTTTCACGGCCAAGATTGGCTAGATGAAGCTCCTGGATGTTTGGCATTAAGTTTTGAATTCTGAAAAAATTTTCTCCAGGGTTACCATGGTCGAGTGGAAAAGCGTCAAGAAGTAGCACTTAACCCAGCCAAGATCGGCTGGATGAAGCGCCTAAATATCTGGACTCAGGTTTTGAATATTTAAAAATTTCCTCCAGGGTGGCAGGGGTTGAATGGAAAAGAGTCAAGAAGTAGCACCTTTCACGGCCAAGATTGGCTAGATGAAGCGCCTGGATGTTTGGCATTAAGTTTTGAATTCTTAAAAATTTTCTCCAGGGTTACCATGGTCGAGTGGAAAAGCGTCCAAGAAGTAGCACTAACCCAGCCAAGATCGGCTAGATGAAGCGCCTAGATATCCGGACTCAGGTTTTGAATATTTAAAAGTTTCCTCCAGGGTGGGGTGTTGCAGTGGAAAAGGTCGAGTGGAAAAGATTGGCGTCAGCGCCTGGAGAAGTAGCACTTAACCCAGCCAGTAGCAGCTTAACTGGATGAGAGACGCTGGATTGGACGTTTGGACTTCGCTTTGAAAATTTAAAAATTTCCTCCAGGGTGGCAGTGGTTGAGTGGAAAAGAGTCAAGAAGTAGCACCTTTCAAGGCCAAGATTGGCTAGATGAAGCGCCTGGATGTTTGGCATTAAGTTTTGAATTCTTAAAAATTTTCTCCAGGGTTACCATGGTCGAGTGGAAAAGCGTCCAGAAGTAGCACTTCACCCAGCCAAGATCGGCTGGATGAAGCGCCTGGACATTTGGCCTTTCGCTTTGAAAATTTAAAAATTTCCTCCAGGGTGGCAGTGGTTGAGTAGAAAAGAGTCCAAGAAGTAGCATCTTTCACGGCCAAGATTGGCTAGATGAAGCGCCTGGATGTTTGGCATTAAGTTTTGAATTCTTAAAAATTTTCTCCAGGGTTACCATGGTCGAGTGGAAAAGCGTCAAGAAGTAGCACTTAACCCAGCCAAGATCGGCTGGATGAAGCGCCTGGACGTTTGGACTTTCGCTTTGAAAATTAAAAATTTCCTCCAGGGTGGCAGGGTTGAGTGGAAAAGAGTCCAAGGTGTAGCACCTTTCACGGCCAAGATTGGCTAGATGAAGCGCCTGGATGTTTGGCATTAAGTTTTGAATTCTTAAAAAATTTTCTCCAGGGTTACCATGGTCGAGTGGAAAAGCGTCAAGAAGTAGCACTTAACCCAGCCAAGATCGGCTGGATGAAGCGCCTAAATATCTGGACTCAGGTTTTGAAAATTTAAAAATTTCCTCCAGGGTGGCAGGGGTTGAATGGAAAAGAGTCCAAGAAGTAGCACCTTTCACGGCCAAGATTGGCTAGATGAAGCGCCTGGATGTTTGGCATTAAGTTTTGAATTCTTAAAAATTTTCTCCAGGGTTACCATGGTCGAGTGGAAAAGCGTCCAAGAAGTAGCACTTAACCCAGCCAAGATCGGCTGGATGAAGCGCCTGGATATTTGGACTCAGGTTTTGAAAATTTAAAAATTTCCTCCAGGGTGGCAGGGGTTGGTGGAAAAGAGTCCAAGAAGTAGCACCTTTCACGGCCAAGATTGGCTAGATGAAGCGCCTGGATGTTTGGCATTAAGTTTTGAATTCTTAAAAATTTTCTCCAGGGTTACCATGGTCGAGTGGAAAAGCGTCCAAGAAGTAGCACTTAACCCAGCCAAGATCGGCTGGATGAAGCGCCTGGACGTTTGGACTTTCGCTTTGAAAATTAAAAATTTCCTCCAGGGTGGCAGTGGTGGAGTGGAAAAGAGTCAAGAAGTAGCACCTTTCACGGCCAAGATTGGCTAGATGAAGCGCCTGGATGTTTGGCATTAAATTTTGAATTCTTAAAAATTTTCTCCAGGGTTACCATGGTCGAGTGGAAAAGCGTCCAAGAAGTAGCACTTAACCCAGCCAAGATCGGCTGGATGAAGCGCCTGGACGTTTGGACTTTCGCTTTGAAAATTTAAAAATTTCCTCCAGGGTGGCAGTGGTTGAGTGGAAAAGAGTCCAAGAAGTAGCACCTTTCACGGCCAAGATTGGCTAGATGAAGCGCCTGGATGTTTGGCATTAAGTTTTGAATTCTTAAAAATTTTCTCCAGGGTTACCATGGTCGAGTGGAAAAGCGTCCAAGAAGTAGCACTTAACCCAGCCAAGATCGGCTGGATGAAGCGCCTGGACGTTTGGACTTTCGCTTTGAAAATTAAAAAATTTCCTCCAGGGTGGCAGTGGTGGAGTGGAAAAGAGTCCAAGAAGTAGCACCTTTCACGGCCAAGATTGGCTAGATGAAGCGCCTGGATGTTTGGCATTAAATTTTGAATTCTTAAAAATTTTCTCCAGGGTTACCATGGTCGAGTGGAAAAGCGTCAAGAAGTAGCACTTAACCCAGCCAAGATCGGCTGGATGAAGCGACGGGACGTTTGGACTTTCGCTTTGAAAATTAAAAATTTCCTCCAGGGTGGCAGTGGTTGAGTGGAAAAGAGTCCAAGAAGTAGCACCTTTCACGGCCAAGATTGGCTAGATGAAGCGCCTGGATGTTTGGCATTAAGTTTTGAATTCTTAAAAATTTTCTCCAGGGTTACCATGGTCGAGTGGAAAAGCGTCCAAGAAGTAGCACTTAACCCAGCCAAGATCGGCTGGATGAAGCGCCTGGACGTTTGGACTTTCGCTTTGAAAATTTAAAAATTTCCTCCAGGGTGGCAGTGGTTGAGTGGAAAAAGAGTCCAAGAAGTAGCACCTTTCACGGCCAAGATTGGCTAGATGAAGCGCCTGGATGTTTGGCATTAAATTTTGAATTCTTAAAAATTTTCTCCAGGGTTACCATGGTCGAGTGGAAAAGCGCCCAAGAAGTAGCACTTAACCCAGCCAAGATCGGCTGGATGAAGCGCCTGGACGTTTGGACTTTCGCTTTGAAAATTTAAAAATTTCCTCCAGGGTGGCAGGGTTGAGTGGAAAAGAGTCCAAGAAGTAGCACCTTTCACGGCCAAGATTGGCTAGATGAAGCGCCTGGATGTTTGGCATTAAGTTTTGAATTCTTAAAAATTTTCTCCAGGGTTACCATGGTCGAGTGGAAAAGCGTCCAAGAAGTAGCACTTAACCCAGCCAAGATCGGCTGGATGAAGCGCCTGGATATCTGGACTCAGGTTTTGAATATTTAAAAATTTTCTCCAGGGTGGCAGGGGTTGAGTGGAAAAGAGTCAAGAAGTAGCACCTTTCACGGCCAAGATTGGCTAGATGTAGCGCCTGGATGTTTGGCATTAAGTTTTGAATTCTTAAAAATTTTCTCCAGGGTTACCATGGTCGAGTGGAAAAGCGTCAAGAAGTAGCACTTAACCCAGCCAAGATCGGCTGGATGAAGCGCCTAGATATCTGGACTCAGGTTTTGAAAATTAAAAATTTCCTCCAGGGTGGCAGGGGTTGAATGGAAAAGAGTCAAGAAGTAGCACCTTTCACGGCCAAGATTGGCTAGATGAAGCGCCTGGATGTTTGGCATTAAGTTTTGAATTCTTAAAAATTTTCTCAGAGGTTACCATGGTCGAGTGGAAAAGCGTCCAAGAAGTAGCACTTAACCCAGCCAAGTTTGGCTGGATGAAGCGCCTGGACGTTTGGACTTTCGCTTTGAAAATTTAAAAGTTTCCTCCAGAGTGGCAGGGGTTGAGTGAAAAAGAGTCCAAGAAGTAGCACCTTTCACGGCCAAGATTGGCTAGATGAAGCGCCTGGATGTTTGGCATTAAGTTTTGAATTCTTAAAAATTTTCTCCAGGGTTACCATGGTCGAGTGGAAAAGCGTCCAAGAAGTAGCACTTAACCCAGCCAAGATCGGCTGGATGAAGCGCCTGGACGTTTGGACTTTCACTTTGAAAATTGAAAAGTTTCTTCCAGGGTGGCAAGGGTTGAGTGGAAAAGAGTCCAAGAAGTAGCACCTTTCACGGCCAAGGTTGGCTAGATGAAGCGCCTGGATGTTTGGCATTAAGTTTTGAATTCTTAAAAATTTTCTCCAGAGGTTGCCATGGTCGAGTGGAAAAGCGTCCAAGAAGTAGCAGTTAACCCAGCCAAGATCGGCTGGATGAAGCGCCTGCATGTTTGGCCTTTCGCTTTGAAAATTAAAAAATTTCCTCCAGGGTGGCAGTGGTGGAGTGGAAAAGAGTCCAAGAAGTAGCAGCCTTTACGGCCAAGATTGGCTAGATGAAGCGCCTGGATGTTTGGCATTAAATTTTGATCTCTTAAAAATTTTCTCCAGGGTTACCATGGTCGAGTGGAAAAAGCGTCAAGAAGTAGCACTTAACCCAGCCAAGATCGGCTGGATGAAGCGCCTAAATATCTGGACTCAGGTTTTGAATAATTAAAAATTTCCACCAGGTTGGCAGTGGTTGAGTGGAAAAGAGTCCAAGAAGTAGCACCTTTCACGGCCAAGATTGGCTAGATGAAGCGCCTGGATGTTTGGCATTAAGTTTTGAATTCTTAAAAATTTTCTCCAGGGTTACCATGGTCGAGTGGAAAAGCGTCAAGAAGTAGCACTTAACCCAGCCAAGATCGGCTGGATGAAGCGCCTGGACGTTTGGACTTTCACTTTGAAAATTTAAAAGTTTCTTCCAGGGTGGCAAGGGTTGAGTGGAAAAGAGTCCAAGAAGGAGCACCTTTCACGGCCAAGGTTGGCTAGATGAAGCGCCTGGATGTTTGGCATTAAGTTTTGAATTCTTAAAAATTTTCTCCGAGGTTACCATGGTCGAGTGGAAAAGCGTCCAAGAAGTAGCACTTAACCCAGCCAAGATCGGCTGGATGAAGTGCCTGGACGTTTGGACTCAGGTTTTGAATATTAAAAAATTTCCTCCAGGTTGGCAGTGGTTGAGTGGAAAAGAGTCCAAGAAGTAGCACCTTTCACGGCCAAGATTGGCTAGATGAAGCGCCTGGATGTTTGGCATTAAGTTTTGAATTCTTAAAAATTTTCTCCAGGGTTACCATGGTCGAGTGGAAAAGCGTCCAAGAAGTAGCACTTAACCCAGCCAAGATCGGCTGGATGAAGCGCCTAGATATCTGGACTCAGGTTTTGAATATTTAAAAATTTCCTCCAGGGTGGCAGTGGTTGAGTGGAAAAGAGTCCAAGAAGTAGCACCTTTCACGACTAAGATTGGCTAGATGAAGCGCCTGGATGTTTGGCATTAAGTTTTGAATTCTTAAAAATTTTCTCCAGGGTTACCATGGTCGAGTGGAAAAGCGTCCAAGAAGTAGCACTTAACCCAGCCAAGATCAGCTGGATGAAGCGCCTGGACGTTTGGACTTTCGCTTTGAAAATTAAAAAATTTCCTCCAGGGTGGCAGGGGTTGAGTGGAAAAGAGTCCAAGAAGTAGCACCTTTCACGGCCAAGATTGGCTAGATGAAGCGCCTGGATGTTTGGCATTAAGTTTTGAATTCTTAAAAATTTTCTCCAGGGTTACCATGGTCGAGTGGAAAAGCGTCCAAGAAGTAGCACTTAACCCAGCCAAGATCGGCTGGATGAAGCGCCTGGACGTTTGGACTTTCACTTTGAAAATTTAAAAGTTTCTTCCAGGGTGGCAAGGGTTGAGTGGAAAAGAGTCCAAGAAGTAGCACCTTTCACGGCCAAGGTTGGCTAGATGAAGCGCCTGGATGTTTGGCATTAAGTTTTGAATTCTTAAAAATTTTCTCCAGGGTTACCATGGTCGAGTGGAAAAGCGTCCAAGAAGTAGCAGTTAACCCAGCCAAGATCGGCTGGATGAAGCGCCTGGACGTTTGGCCTTTCGCTTTGAAAATTAAAAAATTTCCTCCAGGGTGGCAGTGGTGGAGTGGAAAAGAGTCCAAGAAGTAGCACCTTTCACGGCCAAGATTGGCTAGATGAAGCGCCTGGATGTTTGGCATTAAATTTTGAATTCTTAAAAATTTTCTCCAGGGTTACCATGGTCGAGTGGAAAAGCGTCCAAGAAGTAGCACTTAACCCAGCCAAGATCGGCTGGATGAAGCGCCTAAATATCTGGACTCAGGTTTTGAAAATTAAAAATTTCCTCCAGGGTGGCAGTGGTTGAATGGAAAAGAGTCAAGAAGTAGCACCTTTCACGGCCAAGATTGGCTAGATGAAGCCTGGATGTTTGGCATTAAGTTTTGAATTCTTAAAAATTTTCTCCAGGGTTACCATGGTCAAGTAGAAAAGCGTCCAATAAGTAGCACTTAACCCAGCCAAGATCGGCTGGATGAAGCGCCTGGACGTTTGGACTTTCACTTTGAATATTTAAAAGTTTCCTCCAGTGTGGCAAGGGTTGAGTGGAAAAGAGTCCAAGAAGTAGCACCTTTCACGGCCAAGATTGGCTAGATGAAGCGCCTGGATGTTTGGCATTAAGTTTTGAATTCTTAAAAATTTTCTCCAGGATTACCATGGTCGAGTGGAAAAGCGTCCAAGAAGTAGCACTTAACCCAGCCAAGATCGGCTGGATGAAAGCGCCTGGACGTTTGGACTCAGGTTTTGAATATTTAAAAATTTCCTCCAGGGTGGCAGTGGTTGAGTGGAAAAGAGTCCAAGAAGTAGCACCTTTCACGGCCAAGATTGGCTAGATGAAGCGCCTGGATGTTTGGCATTAAGTTTTGAATTCTTAAAAATTTTCTCCAGGGTTACCATGGTCGAGTGAAAAGCGTCCAAGAAGTAGCACTTAACCCAGCCAAGATCGGCTGGATGAAGCGCCTGGATATTTGGACTCAGGTTTTGCTTTGAAAATTTAAAAATTTCCTCCAGGGTGGCAGTGGTTGAGTGGAAAAGAGTCCAAGAAGTAGCACCTTTCACGGCCAAGATTGGCTAGATGAAGCGCCTGGATGTTTGGCATTAAGTTTTGAATTCTTAAAAATTTTCTCCAGGGTTACCATGGTCGAGAGTGGAAAAGCGTCCAAGAAGTAGCACTTAACCCAGCCAAGATCAGCTGGATGAAGCCTGGACGTTTGGACTTTCGCTTTGAAAATTAAAAAATTTCCTCCAGGGTGGCAGGGTTGAATGGAAAAGAGTCCAAGAAGTAGCACCTTTCACGGCCAAGATTGGCTAGATGAAGCGCCTGGATGTTTGGCATTAAGTTTTGAATTCTTAAAAATTTTCTCCAGGGTTACCATGGTCGAGTGGAAAAGCGTCCAAGAAGTAGCACTTAACCCAGCCAAGATCGGCTGGATGAAGCGCCTGGACGTTTGGACTTTCGCTTTGAATATTTAAAAATTTCCTCCAGGGTGGCAGTGGTTGAGTGGAAAAGAGTCCAAGAAGTAGCACCTTTCACGGCCAAGATTGGCTAGATGAAGCGCCTGGATGTTTGGCATTAAGTTTTGAATTCTTAAAAATTTTCTCCAGGGTTACCATGGTCGAGTGGAAAAGCGTCCAAGAAGTAGCACTTAACCCAGCCAAGATCGGCTGGATGAAGAGCCTAGATATCTGGACTCAGGTTTTTGAAAATTAAAAATTTCCTCCAGGGTGGCAGGGGTTGAGTGGAAAAGAGTCCAAGAAGTAGCACCTTTCACGGCCAAGGTTGGCTAGATGAAGCGCCTGGATGTTTGGCATTAAGTTTTGAATTCTTAAAAATTTTCTCAGAGGTTACCATGGTCGAGTGGAAAAGCGTCCAAGAAGTAGCACTTAACCCAGCCAAGATTGGCTGGATGAAGCGCCTGGACGTTTGGACTTTCGCTTTGAAAATTTAAAAATTTCCTCCAGGGTGGCAGGGGTTGAGTGGAAAAGAGTCCAAGAAGTAGCACCTTTCACGGCCAAGATTGGCTAGATGAAGCGCCTGGATGTTTGGCATTAAGTTTTGAATTCTTAAAAATTTTCTCCAGGGTTACCATGGTCGAGTGGAAAAGCGTCCAAGAAGTAGCACTTAACCCAGCCAAGATCGGCTGGATGAAGCGCCTGGACGTTTGGACTTTCAGGTTTTGAAAATTAAAAATTTCTTCCAGGGTGGCAGGGTTGAGTGGAAAAGAGTCCAAGAAGTAGCACCTTTCACGGCCAAGATTGGCTAGATGAAGCGCCTGGATGTTTGGCATTAAGTTTTGAATTCTTAAAAATTTTCTCAGAGGTTACCATGGTCGAGTGGAAAAGCGTCCAAGAAGTAGCACTTAACCCAGCCAAGATCGGCTGGATGAAGCGCCTGCATGTTTGGACTTTCGCTTTGAAAATTTAAAAATTTCCTCCAGGGTGGCAGTGGTGGAGTGGAAAAGAGTCAAGAAGTAGCACCTTTCACGGCCAAGATTGGCTAGATGAAGCGCCTGGATGTTTGGCATTAAATTTTGAATTCTTAAAAATTTTCTCCAGGGTTACCATGGTCGAGTGGAAAAGCGTCCAAGAAGTAGCACTTAACCCAGCCAAGATCGGCTGGATGAAGCGCCTAAATATCTGGACTCAGGTTTTGAATAATTAAAAATTTCCTCCAGGGTGGCAGTGGTTGAGTGGAAAAGAGTCCAAGAAGTAGCACCTTTCACGGCCAAGATTGGCTAGATGAAGCGCCTGGATGTTTGGCATTAAATTTTGAATTCTTAAAAATTTTCTCCAGGGTTACCATGGTCGAGTGGAAAAGCGTCCAAGAAGTAGCACTTAACCCAGCCAAGATCGGCTGGATGAAGCGCCTGGACGTTTGGACTTTCGCTTTGAAAATTTAAAAATTTCTTCCAGGGTGGCAGTGGTTGAGTGGAAAAGAGTCCAAGAAGTAGCACCTTTCACGGCCAAGATTGGCTAGATGAAGCGCCTGGATGTTTGGCATTAAGTTTTGAATTCTTAAAAATTTTCTCCAGGGTTACCATGGTCGAGTGGAAAAGCGTCAAGAAGTAGCACTTAACCCAGCCAAGATCGGCTGGATGAAGCGCCTGGACGTTTGGACTTTCAGGTTTTGAAAATTTAAAAATTTCCTCCAGGGTGGCAGTGGTTGAGTGGAAAAGAGTCCAAGAAGTAGCACCTTTCACGGCCAAGATTGGCTAGATGAAGCGCCTGGATGTTTGGCATTAAGTTTTGAATTCTTAAAAATTTTCTCCAGGGTTACCATGGTCGAGTGGAAAAGCGTCCAAGAAGTAGCACTTAACCCAGCAAAGATTGGTTGGATGAAGCGCCTATATATCTGGACTCAGGTTTTGTATATTTAAAAATTTCCTCCAGGGTGGCAGGGGTTGAGTGGAAAAGAGTCCAAGAAGTAGCACCTTTCACGGCCAAGATTGGCTAGATGAAGCGCCTGGATGTTTGGCATTAAGTTTTGAATTCTTAAAAATTTTCTCCAGGGTTACCATGGTCGAGTGGAAAAGCGTCCAAGAAGTAGCACTTAACCCAGCCAAGATCGGCTGGATGAAGCGCCTAGATATCTGGACTCAGGTTTTGAATATTTAAAAATTTCCTCCAGGGTGGCAGGGGTTGAGTGGAAAAGAGTCCAAGAAGTAGCACCTTTCACGGCCAAGATTGGCTAGATGAAGCGCCTGGATGTTTGGCATTAAGTTTTGAATTCTTAAAAATTTTCTCCAGGGTTACCATGGTCGAGTGGAAAAGCGTCCAAGAAGTAGCACTTAACCCAGCCAAGATCAGCTGGATGAAGCGCCTGGACGTTTGGCCTTTCGCTTTGAAAATTAAAAAATTTCCTCCATGGTGGCAGGGGTTGAATGGAAAAGAGTCCAAGAAGTAGCACCTTTCACGGCCAAGATTGGCTAGATGAAGCGCCTGGATGTTTGGCATTAAATTTTGAATTCTTAAAAATTTTCTCCAGGGTTACCATGGTCGAGTGGAAAAGCGTCCAAGAAGTAGCACTTAACCCAGCCAAGATCGGCTGGATGAAGCGCCTGGACGTTTGGACTTTCACTTTGAAAATTTAAAAATTTCTTCCAGGGTGGCAGTGGTTCAGTGGAAAAGAGTCCAAGAAGTAGCACCTTTCACGGCCAAGATTGGCTAGATGAAGCGCCTGGATGTTTGGCATTAAGTTTTGAATTCTTAAAAATTTTCTCCGAGGTTGCCATGGTCGAGTGGAAAAGCGTCCAAGAAGTAGCACTTAACCCAGCCAAGATCAGCTGGATGAAGCGCCTGGACGTTTGGACTTTCGCTTTGAATATTTAAAAATTTCCTCCAGGGTGGCAGTGGTTGAGTGGAAAAGAGTCCAAGAAGTAGCACCTTTCACGGCCAAGATTGGCTAGATGAAGCGCCTGGATGTTTGGCATTAAGTTTTGAATTCTTAAAAATTTTCTCCAGGGTTACCATGGTCGAGTGGAAAAGCGTCCAAGAAGTAGCACATAACCCAGCCAAGATCGGCTGGATGAAGCGCCTAGATATCTGGACTCAGGTTTTTGAAAATTAAAAATTTCCTCCAGGGTGGCAGGGGTTGAATGGAAAAGAGTCCAAGAAGTAGCACCTTTCAAGGCCAAGATTGGCTAGATGAAGCGCCTGGATGTTTGGCATTAAGTTTTGAATTCTTAAAAATTTTCTCCAAGGTTACCATGGTCGAGTGGAAAAGCGTCCAAGAAGTAGCACTTAACCCAGCCAAGATCGGCTGGATGAAGTGCCTGTACGTTTGGACTCAGGTTTTGAATATTTAAAAATTTCCACCAGGTTGGCAGTGGTTGAGTGGAAAAGAGTCCAAGAAGTAGCACCTTTCACGGCCAAGATTGGCTAGATAAAGCGCCTGGATGTTTGGCATTAAGTTTTGAATTCTTAAAAATTTTCTCCAGGGTTACCATGGTCGAGTGAAAAAGCGTCCAAGAAGTAGCACTTAACCCAGCCAAGATCGGCTGGATGAAGCGCCTAGATATCTGGACTCAGGTTTTGAATATTTAAAAATTTCCTCCAGGGTGGCAGTGGTTGAGTGGAAAAGAGTCCAAGAAGTAGCACCTTTCAAGGCCAAGATTGGCTAGATGAAGCGCCTGGATGTTTGGCATTAAGTTTTGAAAATTTAAAAATTTCTCCAGGGTGGCAGTGGTCGAGTGAGTGTCAAAAAGAGTCCAAGAAGTAGCACCTTTCACGGCCAAGATTGGCTAGATGAAAGCGCCTGGATGTTTGCCATTATGTTTTTGAATGAATTTAAAAATTTTCTCCAGGGTTACCATGGTCGAGTGGAAAAGCGTCAAGAAGTAGCACTTAACCCAGCCAAGATCGGCTGGATGAAGCGCCCTGGACGTTTGGACTTTCGCTTTGCAAATTTAAAAGTTTCCTCCAGGGTGGCAGGGGTTGAATGGAAAAGAGTCCAAGAAGTAGCACCTTTCACGGCCAAGATTGGCTAGATGAAGCGCCTGGATGTTTGGCATTAAGTTTTGAATTCTGAAAAAATTTTCTCCAGGGTTACCATGGTCGAGTGGAAAAGCGTCCGAGAAGTAGTAGCACTTAACCCAGCCAAGATCGGCTGGATGAAGCGCCTAAATATCTGGACTCAGGTTTTGAATATTTAAAAATATCCTCCAGGGTGGCAGGGGTTGAATGGAAAAGAGTCCAAGAAGTAGCACCTTTCACGGCCAAGATTGGCTAGATGAAGCGCCTGGATGTTTGGCATTAAGTTTTGAATTCTTAAAAATTTTCTCCAGGGTTACCATGGTCGAGTGGAAAAGCGTCCAAGAAGTAGCACTTAACCCAGCCAAGATCGGCTAGATGAAGCGCCTAGATATCCGGACTCAGGTTTTGAATATTTAAAAAGTTTCCTCCAGGGTGGCCATGGTCGAGTGGAAAAGCGTCAAGAAGTAGCACTTAACCCAGCCAAGCGGCTGGATGAAGCGCCTGGACGTTTGGACTTTCGCTTTGAAAATTTAAAAATTTTCTCCAGGGTGGCAGTGGTTGAGTGGAAAAGCGTCCAAGAAGTAGCACCTTTCAAGGCCAAGATTGGCTAGATGAAGCGCCTGGATGTTTGGCATTAAGTTTTGAATTCTTAAAAATTTTCTCCAGGGTTACCATGGTCGAGTGGAAAAGCGTCCAAGAAGTAGCACTTCACCCAGCCAAGATCAGCTGGATGAAGCGCCTGGACGTTTGGACTTTCGCTTTGAAAATTAAAAAATTTCCTCCAGGGTGGCAGTGCTGGAGTGGAAAAGAGTCCAAGAAGTAGCACCTTTCACGGCCAAGATTGGCTAGATGAAGCGCCTGGATGTTTGCCATTAAATTTTGAATTCTTAAAAATTTTCTCCAGGGTTACCATGGTCGAGTGGAAAAGCGTCCAAGAAGTAGCACTTAACCCAGCCAAGATCGGCTGGATGAAGCGCCTGGACGTTTGGACTTTCGCTTTGAAAATTAAAAATTTCCTCCAGGGTGGCAGTGGTTGAGTGGAAAAGAGTCCAAGAAGTAGCACCTTTCAAGGCCAAGATTGGCTAGATGAAGCGCCTGGATGTTTGGCATTAAGTTTTGAATTCTTAAAAATTTTCTCCAGGGTTACCATGGTCGAGTGGAAAAGCGTCAAGAAGTAGCACTTAACCCAGCCAAGATCGGCTGGATGAAGCGCCTGGACGTTTGGACTTTCGCTTTGAAAATTAAAAATTTCCTCCAGGGTGGCAGGGGTTGAGTGGAAAAGAGTCCAAGAAGTAGCACCTTTCACGGCCAAGATTGGCTAGATGAAGCGCCTGGATGTTTGGCATTAAGTTTTGAATTCTTAAAAATTTTCTCCAGGGTTACCATGGTCGAGTGGAAAAGCGTCCAAGAAGTAGCACTTAACCCAGCCAAGATCGGCTGGATGAAGCGCCTAAATATCTGGACTCAGGTTTTGAATATTTAAAAATTTCCTCCAGGGTGGCAGGGGTTGAATGGAAAAGAGTCCAAGAAGTAGCACCTTTCACGGCCAAGATTGGCTAGATGAAGCTCCTGGATGTTTGGCATTAAGTTTTGAATTCTTAAAAATTTTCTCCAGGGTTACCATGGTCGAGTGGAAAAGCGTCCGAGAAGTAGCACTTAACCCAGCCAAGATCGGCTGGATGAAGCGCCTAGATATCCGGACTCAGACTTTTTTGAATAATTAAAAATTTCCTACAGGGTGGCAGGGGTTGAGTGGAAAAGAGTCCAAGAAGTAGCACCTTTCACGGCCAAGATTGGCTAGATGAAGCGCCTGGATGTTTGGCATTAAGTTTTGAATTCTTAAAAATTTTCTCCAGGGTTACCATGGTCGAGTGGAAAAGCGTCCAAGAAGTAGCACTTAACCCAGCCAAGATCGGCTGGATGAAGCGCCTGGACATTTGGCCTTTCGCTTTGAAAATTTAAAAATTTCCTCCAGGGTGGCAGTGGTTGAGTAGAAAAAAGTCCAAGAAGTAGCACCTTTCAAGGCCAAGATTGGCTAGATGAAGCGCCTGGATGTTTGGCATTAAGTTTTGAATTCTTAAAAATTTTCTCCAGGGTTACCATGGTCGAGTGGAAAAGCGTCCAAGAAGTAGCACTTAACCCAGCCAAGATCGGCTGGATGAAGCGCCTGGACGTTTGGACTTTCGCTTTGAAAAATAAAAAATTTCCTCCAGGGTGGCAGGGGTTGAGTGGAAAAGAGTCCAAGAAGTAGCACCTTTCACGGCCAAGATTGGCTAGATGAAGCGCCTGGATGTTTGGCATTAAGTTTTGAATTCTTAAAAATTTTCTCCAAGGTTACCATGGTCGAGTGGAAAAGCGTCCAAGAAGTAGCACTTAACCCAGCCAAGATCGGCTGGATGAAGCGCCTGGATGTTTGGACTTTCGCTTTGAAAATTAAAAATTTCCTCCAGGGTGGCAGTGGTTGAGTGGAAAAGAGTCCAAGAAGTAGCACCTTTCACGGCCAAGATTGGCTAGATGAAGCGCCTGGATGTTTGCCATTAAGTTTTGAATTCTTAAAAATTTTCTCCAGGGTTACCATGGTCGAGTGGAAAAGCGTCCAAGAAGTAGCACTTAACCCAGCCAAGATCGGCTGGATGAAGCGCCTGGACGTTTGGACTTTCGCTTTGAAAATTAAAAGTTTCCTCCAGGGTGGCAGTGGTTGAGTGGAAAAGAGTCAAGAAGTAGCACCTTTCACGGCCAAGATTGGCTAGATGAAGCGCCTGGATGTTTGGCATTAAGTTTTGAATTCTTAAAAATTTTCTCCAGGGTTACCATGGTCGAGTGGAAAAGCGTCCAAGAAGTAGCACTTAACCCAGCCAAGATCGGCTGGATGAAGCGCCTAAATATCTGGACTCAGGTTTTGAATATTTAAAAAATTCCTCCAGGGTGGCAGGGGTTGAATGGAAAAGAGTCCAAGAAGTAGCACCTTTCACGGCCAAGATTGGCTAGATGAAGCTCCTGGATGTTTGGCATTAAGTTTTGAATTCTCAAAAATTTTCTCCAGGGTTACCATGGTCGAGTGGAAAAGCGTCCCAAGAAGTAGCACTTAACCCAGCCAAGATCGGCTGGATGAAGCGCCTAAATATCTGGACTCAGGTTTTGAATATTTAAAATTTTCCTCCAGGGTGGCAGGGTTGAGTGGAAAAGAGTCCAAGAAGTAGCACCTTTCACGGCCAAGATTGGCTAGATGAAGCGCCTGGATGTTTGGCATTAAGTTTTGAATTCTTAAAAATTTTCTCCAGGGTTACCATGGTCGAGTGGAAAAAAGCGTCAAGAAGTAGCACTTAACCCAGCCAAGATCGGCTGGATGAAGCGCCTGGACGTTTGGCCTTTCGCTTTGAAAATTAAAAATTTCCTCCAGGGTGGCAGGGGTTGAGTGGAAAAGAGTCCAAGAAGTAGCACCTTTCACGGCCAAGATTGGCTAGATGAAGCTCCTGGATGTTTGGCATTAAGTTTTGAATTCTTAAAAATTTTCTCCAAGGTTACCATGGTCGAGTGGAAAAGCGTCCAAGAAGTAGCACTTAACCCAGCCAAGATCGGCTGGATGAAGCGCCTGGATGTTTGGACTTTCGCTTTGAAAATTTAAAAATTTCCTCCAGGGTGGCAGGGGTTGAGTGGAAAAGAGTCAAGAAGTAGCACCTTTCACGGCCAAGATTGGCTAGATGAAGCGCCTGGATGTTTGCCATTAAGTTTTGAATTCTTAAAAATTTTCTCCAGGGTTACCATGGTCGAGTGGAAAAGCGTCCAAGAAGTAGCACTTAACCCAGCCAAGACCGGCTGGATGAAGCGCCTGGACGTTTGGACTTTCGCTTTGAAAATTTAAAAGTTTCCTCCAGGGTGGCAGTGGTTGAGTGGGAAAAGAGTCCAAGAAGTAGCACCTTTCACGGCCAAGATTGGCTAGATGAAGCGCCTGGATGTTTGGCATTAAGTTTTGAATTCTTAAAAATTTTTTCCAGGGTTACCATGGTCGAGTGGAAAAGCGTCCAAGAAGTAGCACTTAACCCAGCCAAGATCGGCTGGATGAAGCGCCTAAATATCTGGACTCAGGTTTTGAATATTTAAAAATATCCTCCAGGGTGGCAGGGGTTGAATGGAAAAGAGTCCAAAAAGTAGCACCTTTCACGGCCAAGATTGGCTAGATGAAGCGCCTGGATGTTTGGCATTAAGTTTTGAATTCTCAAAAATTTTCTCCAGGGTTACCATGGTCGAGTGGAAAAGCGTCCGAGAAGTAGCACTTAACCCAGCCAAGATCGGCTGGATGAAGCGCCTAAATATCTGGACTCAGGTTTTGAATATTTAAAAATATCCTCCAGGGTGGCAGGGTTGAATGGAAAAGAGTCCAAGAAGTAGCACCTTTCACGGCCAAGATTGGCTAGATGAAGCGCCTGGATGTTTGGCATTAAGTTTTGAATTCTTAAAAATTTTCTCCAAGGTTACCATGGACGAGTGGAAAAGCGTCCAAGAAGTAGCACTTAACCCAGCCAAGATCGGCTGGATGAAGCGCCTGGACGTTTGGACTTTCGCTTTGAAAATTTAAAATTTCCTCCAGGGTGGCAGTGGTTGAGTGGAAAAGAGTCCAAGAAGTAGCACCTTTCACGGCCAAGATTGGCTAGATGAAGCGCCTGGATGTTTGCCATTAAATTTTGAATTCTTAAAAATTTTCTCCAGGGTTACCATGGTCGAGTGGAAAAAGCGTCAAGAAGTAGCACTTAACCCAGCCAAGATCGGCTGGATGAAGCGCCTGGACGTTTGGACTTTCGGTTTTGAAATTTAAAAGTTTCCTCCAGGGTGGCAGGGGTTGAATGGAAAAGAGTCCAAGAAGTAGCACCTTTCACGGCCAAGATTGGATAGATGAAGCGCCTGGATGTTTGGCATTAAGTTTTGAATTCTTAAAAATTTTCTCCAGGGTTACCATGGTCGAGTGGAAAAGCGTCTGAGAAGTAGCACTTAACCCAGCCAAGATCGGCTGGATGAAGCGCCTAAATATCTGGACTCAGGTTTTGAATATTTAAAAATATCCTCCAGGGTGGCAGGGGTTGAATGGAAAAGAGTCCAAGAAGTAGCACCTTTCACGGCCAAGATTGGCTAGATGAAGCTCCTGGATGTTTGGCATTAAGTTTTGAATTCTCAAAAATTTTCTCCAGGGTTACCATGGTCGAGTGGAAAAGCGTCCGAGAAGTAGCACTTAACCCAGCCAAGATCGGCTAGATGAAGCGCCTAGATATCCGGACTCAGGTTTTGAATATTTAAAAGTTTCCTCCAGGGTGGCAGGGGTCGAGTGGAAAAGCGTCCAAGAAGTAGCAAGTAGCACCAGCCAAGATCGGCTGGATGAAGCGCCTGGACGTTTGGACTTTCGCTTTGAAAATTTAAAAATTTCCTCCAGGGTGGCAGTGGTTGAGTGGAAAAGCGTCAAGAAGTAGCACCTTTCAAGGCCAAGATTGGCTAGATGAAGCGCCTGGATGTTTGGCATTAAGTTTTGAATTCTTAAAAATTTTCTCCAGGGTTACCATGGTCGAGTGGAAAGCGTCCAAGAAGTAGCACTTCACCCAGCCAAGATCAGCTGGATGAAGCGCCTGGACGTTTGGCCTTTCGCTTTGAAAATTTAAAAATTTCCTCCAGGGTGGCAGTGCTGGAGTGGAAAAGAGTCCAAGAAGTAGCACCTTTCACGGCCAAGATTGGCTAGATGAAGCGCCTGGATGTTTGCCATTAAATTTTGAATTCTTAAAAATTTTCTCCAGGGTTACCATGGTCGAGTGGAAAAGCGTCCAAGAAGTAGCACTTAACCCAGCCAAGATCGGCTGGATGAAGCGCCTGGACGTTTGGACTTTCGCTTTGAAAATTTAAAAATTTCCTCCAGGGTGGCAGTGGTTGAGTGGAAAAGAGTCCAAGAAGTAGCACCTTTCAAGGCCAAGATTGGCTAGATGAAGCGCCTGGATGTTTGGCATTAAGTTTTGAATTCTTAAAAATTTTCTCCAGGGTTACCATGGTCGAGTGGAAAAGCGTCAAGAAGTAGCACTTAACCCAGCCAAGATCGGCTGGATGAAGCGCCTGGACGTTTGGCCTTCGCTTTGAAATTAAAAAAATTTCCTCCAGGGTGGCAGGGGTTGAGTGGAAAAGAGTCCAAGAAGTAGCACCTTTCACGGCCAAGATTGGCTAGATGAAGCTCCTGGATGTTTGGCATTAAGTTTTGAATTCTTAAAAATTTTCTCCAGGGTTACCATGGTCGAGTGGAAAAGCGTCCAGAAGTAGCACTTAACCCAGCCAAGATCGGCTGGATGAAGCGCCTAAATATCTGGACTCAGGTTTTGAATATTTAAAAAAATTCCTCCAGGGTGGCAGGGGTTGAATGGGAAAAGAGTCCAAGAAGTAGCACCTTTCACGGCCAAGATTGGCTAGATGAAGCGCCTGGATGTTTGGCATTAAGTTTTGAATTCTTAAAAATTTTCTCCAGGGTTACCATGGTCGAGTGGAAAAGCGTCCAAGAAGTAGCACTTAACCCAGCCAAGATCGGCTGGATGAAGCGCCTAGATATTTGGACTCAGGTTTTGAATATTTAAAAATTTCCTCCAGGGTGGCAGGGGTTGAGTGGAAAAGAGTCCAAGAAGTAGCACCTTTCACGGCCAAGATTGGCTAGATGAAGCGCCTGGATGTTTGGCATTAAGTTTTGAATTCTTAAAAATTTTCTCCAGGGTTACCATGGTCGAGTGGAAAAGCGTCCAAGAAGTAGCACTTAACCCAGCCAAGATCGGCTGGATGAAGCGCCTGGACGTTTGGCTTTTCGCTTTGAAAATTAAAAATTTCCTCCAGGGTGGCAGTGCTGGAGTGGAAAAGAGTCCAAGAAGTAGCACCTTTCACGGCCAAGATTGGCTAGATGAAGCGCCTGGATGTTTGGCATTAAGTTTTGAATTCTTAAAAATTTTCTCCAGGGTTACCATGGTCGAGTGGAAAAGCGTCAAGAAGTAGCACTTAACCCAGCCAAGATCGGCTGGATGAAGCGCCTGGACGTTTGGACTTTCGCTTTGAAAATTTAAAAATTTCCTCCAGGGTGGCAGTGGTTGAGTGGAAAAGAGTCCAAGAAGTAGCACCTTTCACGGCCAAGATTGGCTAGATGAAGCGCCTGGATGTTTGGCATTAAGTTTTGAATTCTTAAAAATTTTCTACAGGGTTACCTTGGTCGAGTGGAAAAGCTTCCAAGAAGTAGCACTTAACCCAGCCAAGATCGGCTGGATGAAGCGCCTGGACGTTTGGACTTTCGTTTTGAAAATTAAAAAATTTCCTCCAGGGTGGCAGGGGTTGAGTGGAAAAGAGTCAAGAAGTAGCACCTTTCACGGCCAAGATTGGCTAGATGAAGCGCCTGGATGTTTGGCATTAAGTTTTGAATTCTTAAAAATTTTCTCCAGGGTTACCATGGTCGAGTGGAAAAGCGTCAAGAAGTAGCACAACCCAGCCAAGATCGGCTGGATGAAGCGCCTGGACGTTTGGACTTTCGCTTTGAAAATTTAAAAATTTCCTCCAGGGTGGCAGTGGTTGAGTGGAAAAGAGTCCAAGAAGTAGCACCTTTCACGGCCAAGATTGGCTAGATGAAGCGCCTGGATGTTTGGCATTAAGTTTTGAATTCTTAAAAATTTTCTCCAGGGTTACCATGGTCGAGTGGAAAAGCGTCAAGAAGTAGCACTTAACCCAGCCAAGATCGGCTGGATGAAGCGCCTGGACGTTTGGACTTCGCTTTGAAAATTAAAAATTTCCTCCAGGGTGGCAGTGGTTGAGTGGAAAAGAGTCCAAGAAGTAGCACCTTTCACGGCCAAGATTGGCTAGATGAAGCGCCTGGATGTTTGGCATTAAGTTTTGAATTCTTAAAAATTTTCTCCAAGGTTACCATGGTCGAGTGGAAAAGCGTCCAAGAAGTAGCACTTAACCCAGCCAAGATCGGCTGGATGAAGCGCCTGGATGTTTGGACTCAGGCTTTGAAAATTTAAAAATTTCCTCCAGGGTGGCAGTGGTTGAGTGGAAAAGAGTCCAGAAGTAGCACCTTTCACGGCCAAGATTGGCTAGATGAAGCGCCTGGATGTTTGGCATTAAGTTTTGAATTCTTAAAAATTTTCTCCAGGGTTACCATGGTCGAGTGGAAAAGCGTCCAAGAAGTAGCACTTAACCCAGCCAAGATCGGCTGGATGAAGCGCCTGGACGTTTGGACTTTCGCTTTGAAAATTTAAAAATTTTCTCCAGGGTGGCAGTGGTTGAGTGGAAAAGAGTCCAAGAAGTAGCACCTTTCACGGCCAAGATTGGCTAGATAAAGCGCCTGGATGTTTGGCATTAAGTTTTGAATTCTTAAAAATTTTCTCCAGGGTTACCATGGTCGAGTGAAAAGCGCCCAAGAAGTAGCACTTAACCCAGCCAAGATCGGCTGGATGAAGCGCCTAAATATCTGGACTCAGGTTTTGAATATTTAAAAATTTCCTCCAGGGTGGCAGGGGTTGAATGGAAAAGAGTCCAAGAAGTAGCACCTTTCACGGCCAAGATTGGCTAGATGAAGCTCCTGGATGTTTGGCATTAAGTTTTGAATTCTCAAAAATTTTCTCCAGGGTTACCATGGTCGAGTGGAAAAGCGTCCAAGAAGTAGCACTTAACCCAGCCAAGATCGGCTGGATGAAGCGCCTGGATATCTGGACTCAGGTTTTGAATATTTAAAATTATCCTCCAGGGTGGCAGGGGTTGAATGGAAAAGAGTCCAAGAAGTAGCACCTTTCACGGCCAAGATTGGCTAGATGAAGCGCCTGGATGTTTGGCATTAAGTTTTGAATTCTTAAAAATTTTCTCCAGGGTTACCATGGTCGAGTGGAAAAGCGTCCAAGAAGTAGCACTTAACCCAGCCAAGATCGGCTGGATGAAGCGCCTGGACGTTTGGACTTTCGCTTTGAAAATTAAAAAAATTCCTCCAGGGTGGCAGGGGTTGAGTGGAAAAGAGTCCAAGAAGTAGCACCTTTCACGGCCAAGATTGGCTAGATGAAGCGCCTGGATGTTTGGCATTAAGTTTTGAATTCTTAAAAATTTTCTCCAGGGTTACCATGGTCGAGTGGAAAAGCGTCCAAGAAGTAGCACTTAACCCAGCCAAGATCGGCTGGATGAAGCGCCTGGATGTTTGGACTTTCGCTTTGAAAATTTAAAAATTTCCTCCAGGGTGGCAGTGGTTGAGTGGAAAAGAGTCCAAGAAGTAGCACCTTTCACGGCCAAGATTGGCTAGATGAAGCGCCTGGATGTTTGGCATTAAGTTTTGAATTCTTAAAAATTTTCTCCAGGGTTACCATGGTCGAGTGGAAAAGCGTCCAAGAAGTAGCACTTAACCCAGCCAGGATCGGCTGGATGAAGCGCCTGGACGTTTGGACTTTCGCTTTGAATATTTAAAAATTTCCTCCAGGGTGGCAGTGGTGGAGTGGAAAAGAGTCAAGTAGCACCTTTCACGGCCAAGATTGGCTAGATGAAGCGCCTGGATGTTTGGCATTAAGTTTTGAATTCTCAAAAATTTTCTCCAGGGTTACCATGGTCGAGTGGAAAAGCGTCTGAGAAGTAGCACTTAACCCAGCCAAGATCGGCTGGATGAAGCGCCTAGATATCTGGACTCAGGTTTTGAATATTTAAAAATTTCCTCCAGGGTGGCAGGGGTTGAGTGGAAAAGAGTCCAAGAAGTAGCACCTTTCACGGCCAAGATTGGCTAGATGAAGCGCCTGGATGTTTGGCATTAAGTTTTGAATTCTTAAAAATTTTCTCCAGGGTTACCATGGTCGAGTGGAAAAGCGTCCAAGAAGTAGCACTTAACCCAGCCAAGATCGGCTGGATGAAGCGCCTGGACGTTTGGACTTTCGCTTTGAAAATTTAAAAATTTCCTCCAGGGTGGCAGTGGTTGAGTGGAAAAGAGTCCAAGAAGTAGCACCTTTCAAGGCCAAGATTGGCTAGATGAAGCGCCTGGATGTTTGGCATTAAGTTTTGAATTCTTAAAAATTTTCTCCAGGGTTACCATGGTCGAGTGGAAAAGCGTCCAAGAAGTAGCACTTAACCCAGCCAAGATCAGCTGGATGAAGCGCCTGGACGTTTGGCCTTTCGCTTTGAAAATTAAAAATTTCCTCCAGGGTGGCAGTGGTTGAGTGGAAAAGAGTCCAAGAAGTAGCACCTTTCACGGCCAAGATTGGCTAGATGAAGCGCCTGGATGTTTGCCATTAAATTTTGAATTCTTAAAAATTTTCTCCAGGGTTACCATGGTCGAGTGGAAAAGCGTCCAAGAAGTAGCACTTAACCCAGCCAAGATCGGCTGGATGAAGCGCCTGGACGTTTGGACTTTCGCTTTGAAAATGTAAAAATTTCCTCCAGGGTGGCAGTGGTTGAGTGGAAAAGAGTCCAAGAAGTAGCACCTTTCAAGGCCAAGATTGGCTAGATGAAGCGCCTGGATGTTTGGCATTAAGTTTTGAATTCTTAAAAATTTTCTCCAGGGTTACCATGGTCGAGTGGAAAAGCGTCCAAGAAGTAGCACTTAACCCAGCCAAGATCGGCTGGATGAAGCGCCTAGACGTTTGGACTTTCGCTTTGAAAATTAAAAATTTTCTCCAGGGTGGCAGGGTTGAGTGGAAAAGAGTCCAAGAAGTAGCACCTTTCACGGCCAAGATTGGCTAGATGAAGCGCCTGGATGTTTGGCATTAAGTTTTGAATTCTTAAAAATTTTCTCCAGGGTTACCATGGTCGAGTGAAAAAGTGTCCAAGAAGTAGCACTTAACCCAGCCAAGATCGGCTGGATGAAGCGCCTAAATATCTGGACTCAGGTTTTGAATATTTAAAAATTTCCTCCAGGGTGGCAGGGGTTGAATGGAAAAGAGTCCAAGAAGTAGCACCTTTCACGGCCAAGATTGGCTAGATGAAGCGCCTGGATGTTTGGCATTAAGTTTTGAATTCTTAAAAAATTTTCTCCAGGGTTACCCATGGTCGAGTGGAAAAGCGTCCTAGAAGTAGCACTTAACCCAGCCAAGATCGGCTGGATGAAGCGCCTAAATATCTGGACTCAGGTTTTGAATATTTAAAAATTTCCTCCAGGGTGGCAGGGGTTGAATGGAAAAGAGTCCAAGAAGTAGCACCTTTCACGGCCAAGATTGGCTAGATGAAGCGCCTGGATGTTTGGCATTAAGTTTTGAATTCTTAAAAATTTTCTCCAGGGTTACCATGGTCGAGTGGAAAAGCGTCCAAGAAGTAGCACTTAACCCAGCCAAGATCGGCTGGATGAAGCGCCTGGAGATATTTGGACTCAGGTTTTGAAAATTTAAAAAATTTCCTCCAGGGTGGCAGGGGTTGAGTGGAAAAGAGTCCAAGAAGTAGCACCTTTCACGGCCAAGATTGGCTAGATGAAGCGCCTGGATGTTTGCCATTAAGTTTTGAATTCTTAAAAATTTTCTCCAGGGTTACCATGGTCGAGTGGAAAAGCGTCAGAAGAAGTAGCACTTAACCCAGCCAAGATCGGCTGGATGAAGCGCCTGGACGTTTGGACTTTCGCTTTGAAAATTTAAAAATTTTCTCCAGGGTGGCAGTGCTGGAGTGGAAAAGAGTCCAAGAAGTAGCACCTTTCAAGGCCAAGATTGGCTAGATGAAGCGCCTGGATGTTTGGCATTAAGTTTTGAATTCTTAAAAATTTTCTCCAGGGTTACCATGGTCGAGTGGAAAAGCGTCCAAGAAGTAGCACTTAACCCAGCCAAGATCGGCTGGATGAAGCGCCTGGACGTTTGGACTTCGCTTTGAAAATAAAAAATTTCCTCCAGGGTGGCAGGGGTTGAATGGAAAAGAGTCCAAGAAGTAGCACCTTTCAAGGCCAAGATTGGCTAGATGAAGCGCCTGGATGTTTGGCATTAAGTTTTGAATTCTTAAAAATTTTCTCCAGGGTTACCATGGTTGAGTGGAAAAGCGTCCAAGAAGTAGCACTTAACCCAGCCAAGATCGGCTGGATGAAGCGCCTAGATATCTGGACTCAGGTTTTGAAAATTAAAAATTTCCTCCAGGGTGGCAGGGGTTGAATGGAAAAGAGTCCAAGAAGTAGCACCTTTCACGGCCAAGATTGGCTAGATGAAGCGCCTGGATGTTTGGCATTAAGTTTTGAATTCTTAAAAATTTTCTCCAGGGTTACCATGGTCGAGTGGAAAAGCGTCAAGAAGTAGCACTTAACCCAGCCAAGATCGGCTGGATGACGCGCCTGTGTGTTTGGACTTTCGCTTTGAAGATTTAAAAATTTCCTCCAGGGTGGCAGTGGTTGAGTGGAAAAGAGTCCAAGAAGTAGCACCTTTCACGGCCAAGATTGGCTAGATGAAGCGCCTGGATGTTTGGCATTAAGTTTTGAATTCTTAAAAATTTTCTCCAGGGTTACCATGGTCGAGTGGAAAAGCGTCCAAGAAGTAGCACTTAACCCAGCCAAGATCGGCTGGATGAAGCGCCTAGATATCTGGACTCAGGTTTTGAATATTTAAAAATTTCCTCCAGGGTGGCAGGGGTTGAATGGAAAAGAGTCCAAGAAGTAGCACCTTTCACGGCCAAGATTGGCTAGATGAAGCTCCTGGATGTTTGGCATTAAGTTTTGAATTCTCAAAAATTTTCTCCAGGGTTACCATGGTCGAGTGGAAAAGCGTCCAAGAAGTAGCACTTAACCCAGCCAAGATCGGCTGGATGAAGCGCCTAGATATCTGGACTCAGGTTTTGAATATTTAAAAATTTTCTCCAGGGTGGCAGTGGTTGAGTGGAAAAGAGTCCAAGAAGTAGCACCTTTCACGGCCAAGATTGGCTAGATGAAGCGCCTGGATGTTTGGCATTAAGTTTTGAATTCTTAAAAATTTTCTCCAGGGTTACCATGGTCGAGTGGAAAAGCGTCCAAGAAGTAGCACTTAACCCAGCCAAGATCGGCTGGATGAAGCGCCTGGACGTTTGGACTTTCGCTTTGAAAATTTAAAAGTTTCCTCCAGGGTGGCAGTGGTTGAGTGGAAAAGAGTCCAAGAAGTAGCACCTTTCAAGGCCAAGATTGGCTAGATGAAGCGCCTGGATGTTTGGCATTAAGTTTTGAATTCTTAAAAATTTTCTCCAGGGTTACCATGGTCGAGTGGAAAAGCGTCAAGAAGTAGCACTTAACCCAGCCAAGATCGGCTGGATGAAGCGCCTGGACGTTTGGACTTTCGCTTTTGAAAATTTAAAAATTTCCTCCAGGGTGGCAGTGGTTGAATGGAAAAGAGTCCAAGAAGTAGCACCTTTCACGGCCAAGATTGGCTAGATGAAGCGCCTGGATGTTTGGCATTAAGTTTTGAATTCTTAAAAATTTTCTCCAGGGTTACCATGGTCGAGTGGAAAAGCGTCAAGAAGTAGCACTTAACCCAGCCAAGATCGGCTGGATGAAGCGCCTAGATATCTGGACTCAGGTTTTGAATATTTAAAAATTTCCTCCAGGGTGGCAGTGGTTGAGTGGAAAAGAGTCCAAGAAGTAGCACCTTTCACGGCCAAGATTGGCTAGATGAAGCGCCTGGATGTTTGGCATTAAGTTTTGAATTCTTAAAATTTTCTCCAGGGTTACCATGGTCGAGTGGAAAAGCGTCAAGAAGTAGCACTTAACCCAGCCAAGATCGGCTGGATGAAGCGCTAGATATCTGGACTCAGGTTTTGAAAATTTAAAAATTTCCTCCAGGGTGGCAGGGGTTGAATGGAAAAGAGTCCAAGAAGTAGCACCTTTCACGGCCAAGATTGGCTAGATGAAGCGCCTGGATGTTTGGCATTAAGTTTTGAATTCTTAAAAATTTTCTCCAGGGTTACCATGGTCGAGTGGAAAAGCGTCCAAGAAGTAGCACTTAACCCAGCCAAGATCGGCTGGATGAAGCGCCTGGACGTTTGGACTTTCGCTTTGAAAATTAAAAAATTTCCTCCAGGGTGGCAGTGGTTGAGTGGAAAAGAGTCCAAGAAGTAGCACCTTTCACGGCCAAGATTGGCTAGATGAAGCGCCTGGATGTTTGGCATTAAGTTTTGAATTCTTAAAAATTTTCTCCAGGGTTACCATGGTCGAGTGGAAAAGCGTCCAAGAAGTAGCACTTAACCCAGCCAAGATCGGCTGGATGAAGCGCCTGGACGTTTGGACTTTCGCTTTGAAAATTAAAAAATTTCCTCCAGGGTGGCAGTGGTTGAGTGGAAAAGAGTCCAAGAAGTAGCACCTTTCACGGCCAAGATTGGCTAGATGAAGCGCCTGGATGTTTGGCATTAAGTTTTGAATTCTTAAAAATTTTCTCCAGGGTTACCATGGTCGAGTGGAAAAGCGTCCAAGAAGTAGCACTTAACCCAGCCAAGATCGGCTGGATGAAGCGCCTGGATATCTGGACTCAGGTTTTGAATATTTAAAAATTTCCTCCAGGGTGGCAGGGGTTGAATGGAAAAGAGTCCAAGAAGTAGCACCTTTCACGGCCAAGATTGGCTAGATGAAGCGCCTGGATGTTTGGCATTAAGTTTTGAATTCTTAAAAAATTTTCTCCAGGGTTACCATGGTCAAGTGGAAAAGCGTCCAAGAAGTAGCACTTAACCCAGCCAAGATCGGCTGGATGAAGCGCCTAGATATCTGGATTCAGGTTTTGAATATTTAAAAATTTCCTCCAGGGTGGCAGGGTTGAATGGAAAAGAGTCAAGAAGTAGCACCTTTCACGGCCAAGATTGGCTAGATGAAGCGCCTGGATGTTTGGCATTAAGTTTTGAATTCTTAAAAATTTTCTCCAGGGTTACCATGGTCGAGTGGAAAAGCGTCCAAGAAGTAGCACTTAACCCAGCCAAGATCGGCTGGATGAAGCGCCTGGACGTTTGGCTTTCGCTTTGAAAATTTAAAAATTTCCTCCAGGGTGGCAGTGGTGGAGTGGAAAAAGAGTCAAGAAGTAGCACCTTTCACGGCCAAGATTGGCTAGATGAAGCGCCTGGATGTTTGGCATTAAGTTTTGAATTCTTAAAAATTTTCTCCAGGGTTACCATGGTCGAGTGGAAAAGCGTCCAGAAGTAGCACTTAACCCAGCCAAGATCGGCTGGATGAAGCGCCTGGACGTTTGGACTCAGGTTTTGAAAATTTAAAAATTTCCTCCAGGGTGGCAGTGGTTGAGTGGAAAAGAGTCCAAGAAGTAGCACCTTTCACGGCCAAGATTGGCTAGATGAAGCGCCTGGATGTTTGGCATTAAGTTTTGAATTCTTAAAAATTTTCTCCAGGGTTACCATGGTTGAGTGGAAAAGCGTCCAAGAAGTAGCACTTAACCCAGCCAAGATCGGCTGGATGAAGCGCCTGGACGTTTGGACTCAAGCTTTGAAAATTTAAAAATTTCCTCCAGGGTGGCAGTGGTTGAGTGGAAAAGAGTCCAAGAAGTAGCACCTTTCAAGGCCAAGATTGGCTAGATGAAGCGCCTGGATGTTTGGCATTAAGTTTTGAATTCTTAAAAATTTTCTCCAGGGTTACCATGGTCGAGTGGAAAAGCGTCAAGAAGTAGCACTTAACCCAGCCAAGATCGGCTGGATGAAGCGCCTGGGCGTTTGGACTTTCGCTTTGAAAATTTAAAAATTTCCTCCAGGGTGGCAGGGGTTGAATGGAAAAGAGTCCAAGAAGTAGCACCTTTCACGGCCAAGATTGGCTAGATGAAGCGCCTGGATGTTTGGCATTAAGTTTTGAATTCTTAAAAATTTTCTCCAGGGTTACCATGGTCGAGTGGAAAAGCGTCAAGAAGTAGCACTTAACCCAGCCAAGATCGGCTGGATGAAGCGCCTAGATATCTGGACTCAGGTTTTGAAAATTAAAAAATTTCCTCCAGGGTGGCAGGGGTTGAATGGAAAAGAGTCCAAGAAGTAGCACCTTTCACGGCCAAGATTGGCTAGATGAAGCGCCTGGATGTTTGGCATTAAGTTTTGAATTCTTAAAAATTTTCTCCAGGGTTACCATGGTCGAGTGGAAAAAGCGTCAGAAGTAGCACTTAACCCAGCCAAGATCGCTGGATGAAGCGCCTGGACGTTTGGACTTTCGCTTTGAAAATTTAAAAATTTCCTCCAGGGTGGCAGTGGTTGAGTGGAAAAGAGTCCAAGAAGTAGCACCTTTCACGGCCAAGATTGGCTAGATGAAGCGCCTGGATGTTTGGCATTAAATTTTGAATTCTTAAAAATTTTCTCCAGGGTTACCATGGTCAAGTGGAAAAGCGTCAAGAAGTAGCACTTAACCCAGCCAAGATCGGCTGGATGAAGCGCCTGGACGTTTGGACTTTCGCTTTGAAAATTAAAAAATTTCCTCCAGGGTGGCAGTGGTTGAGTGGAAAAGAGTCCAAGAAGTAGCACCTTTCACAGGCCAAGATTGGCTAGATGAAGCGCCTGGATGTTTGGCATTAAGTTTTGAATTCTTAAAAATTTTCTCCAGGGTTACCATGGTCGAGTGGAAAAGCGTCCAAGAAGTAGCACTTAACCCAGCCAAGATCGGCTGGATGAAGCGCCTGGACGCGTTTGGACTTTCGCTTTGAAAATTTAAAAATTTCCTCCAGGGTGGCAGGGTTGAGTGGGAAAAGAGTCAAGAAGTAGCACCTTTCACGGCCAAGATTGGCTAGATGAAGCGCCTGGATGTTTGGCATTAAGTTTTGAATTCTTAAAAATTTTCTCCAGGGTTACCATGGTTGAGTGGAAAAGCGTCCAGAAGTAGCATTTAACCCAGCCAAGATCGGCTGGATGAAGCGCCTAGATATCTGGACTCAGGTTTTGAAAATTTAAAAAATTCCTCCAGGGTGGCAGGGGTTGAATGGAAAAGAGTCCAAGAAGTAGCACCTTTCAAGGCCAAGATTGGCTAGATGAAGCGCCTGGATGTTTGGCATTAAGTTTTGAATTCTTAAAAATTTTCTCCAGGGTTACCATGGTCGAGTGGAAAAGCGTCCAAGAAGTAGCACTTAACCCAGCCAAGATCGGCTGGATGAAGCGCCTGGACGTTTGGACTTTCGCTTTGAAAATTTAAAAATTTCCTCCAGGGTGGCAGTGGTTGAGTGGAAAAGAGTCCAAGAAGTAGCACCTTTCACGGCCAAGATTGGCTAGATGAAGCGCCTGGATGTTTGGCATTAAGTTTTGAATTCTTAAAAAATTTTCTCCAGGGTTACCATGGTCGAGTGGAAAAAGCGTCAAGAAGTAGCACTTAACCCAGCCAAGATCGGCTGGATGAAGCGCCTGGACGTTTGGACTTTCGCTTTGAAAATTTAAAAATTTCCTCCAGGGTGGCAGTGGTTGAGTGGAAAAGAGTCCAAGAAGTAGCACCTTTCAAGGCCAAGATTGGCTAGATGAAGCGCCTGGATGTTTGGCATTAAGTTTTGAATTCTTAAAAATTTTCTCCAGGGTTACCATGGTCGAGTGGAAAAGCGTCCAAGAAGTAGCACTTAACCCAGCCAAGATCGGCTGGATGAAGCGCCTGGACGTTTGGACTTCGCTTTGAAAAATTAAAAATTTCCTCCAGGGTGGCAGGGGTTGAATGGAAAAGAGTCCAAGAAGTAGCACCTTTCACGGCCAAGATTGGCTAGATGAAGCGCCTGGATGTTTGGCATTAAGTTTTGAATTCTTAAAAATTTTCTCCAGGGTTACCATGGTTGAGTGGAAAAGCGTCAAGAAGTAGCACTTAACCCAGCCAAGATCGGCTGGATGAAGCGCCTAGATATCTGGACTCAGGTTTTGAAAATTAAAAAATTTCCTCCAGGGTGGCAGGGGTTGAATGGAAAAGAGTCCAAGAAGTAGCACCTTTCACGGCCAAGATTGGCTAGATGAAGCGCCTGGATGTTTGGCATTAAGTTTTGAATTCTTAAAAATTTTCTCCAGGGTTACCATGGTCGAGTGGAAAAGCGTCCAAGAAGTAGCACTTAACCCAGCCAAGATCGGCTGGATGAAGCGCCTGGGCGTTTGGACTTTCGCTTTGAAAATTTAAAAATTTCCTCCAGGGTGGCAGTGGTTGAGTGGAAAAGAGTCCAAGAAGTAGCACCTTTCACGGCCAAGATTGGCTAGATGAAAGCGCCTGGATGTTTGGCATTAAGTTTTGAATTCTTAAAAATTTTCTCCAGGGTTACCATGGTCGAGTGGAAAAGCGTCCAAGAAGTAGCACTTAACCCAGCCAAGATCGGCTGGATGAAGCGCCTAGATATCTGGACTCAGGTTTTGAATATTTAAAAATTTCCTCCAGGGTGGCAGGGGTTGAATGGAAAAGAGTCCAAGAAGTAGCACCTTTCACGGCCAAGATTGGCTAGATGAAGCGCCTGGATGTTTGGCATTAAGTTTTGAATTCTAAAAAATTTTCTCCAGGGTTACCATGGTCGAGTGGAAAAGCGTCCAAGAAGTAGCACTTAACCCAGCCAAGATCGGCTGGATGAAGCGCCTAGATATCTGGACTCAGGTTTTGAATATTTAAAAATTTCCTCCAGGGTGGCAGGGGTTGAATGGAAAAGAGTCCAAGAAGTAGCACCTTTCACGGCCAAGATTGGCTAGATGAAGCGCCTGGATGTTTGGCATTAAGTTTTGAATTCTTAAAAATTTTCTCCAGGGTTACCATGGTCGAGTGGAAAAGCGTCCAAGAAGTAGCACTTAACCCAGCCAAGATCGGCTGGATGAAGCGCCTAGATATCTGGACTCAGGTTTTGAATATTTAAAAATTTCCTCCAGGGTGGCAGTGGTTGAGTGGAAAAGAGTCCAAGAAGTAGCACCTTTCACGGCCAAGATTGGCTAGATGAAGCGCCTGGATGTTTGGCATTAAGTTTTGAATTCTTAAAAATTTTCTCCAGGGTTACCATGGTCGAGTGGAAAAGCGTCAAGAAGTAGCACTTAACCCAGCCAAGATCGGCTGGATGAAGCGCCTGGACGTTTGGACTTTCGCTTTGAAAATTTAAAAATTTCCTCCAGGGTGGCAGTGGTTGAGTGGAAAAGAGTCAAGAAGTAGCACCTTTCACGGCCAAGATTGGCTAGATGAAGCGCCTGGATGTTTGGCATTAAGTTTTGAATTCTTAAAAATTTTCTCCAGGGTTACCATGGTTGAGTGGAAAAGCGTCCAAGAAGTAGCACTTAACCCAGCCAAGATCGGCTGGATGAAGCGCCTGGGCGTTTGGACTCAGGCTTTGAAAATTAAAAAATTTTCTCCAGGGTGGCAGTGGTTGAGTGGAAAAGAGTCCAAGAAGTAGCACCTTTCACGGCCAAGATTGGCTAGATGAAGCGCCTGGATGTTTGGCATTAAGTTTTGAATTCTTAAAAATTTTCTCCAGGGTTACCATGGTCGAGTGGAAAAGCGTCCAAGAAGTAGCACTTAACCCAGCCAAGATCGGCTGGATGAAGCGCCTGGACGTTTGGACTCAGGCTTTGAAAATTAAAAATTTCCTCCAGGGTGGCAGTGGTTGAGTGGAAAAGAGTCCAAGAAGTAGCACCTTTCACGGCCAAGATTGGCTAGATGAAGCGCCTGGATGTTTGGCATTAAGTTTTGAATTCTTAAAAATTTTCTCCAGGGTTACCATGGTCGAGTGGAAAAGCGTCAAGAAGTAGCATAACCCAGCCAAGATCGGCTGGATGAAGCGCCTAGATATCTGGACTCAGGTTTTGAATATTTAAAAATTTCCTCCAGGGTGGCAGTGGTTGAGTGGAAAAGAGTCCAAGAAGTAGCACCTTTCACGGCCAAGATTGGCTAGATGAAGCGCCTGGATGTTTGGCATTAAGTTTTGAATTCTTTAAAAATTTTCTCCAGGGTTACCATGGTCGAGTGGAAAAGCGTCCAAGAAGTAGCACTTAACCCAGCCAAGATCGGCTGGATGAAGCGCCTGGACGTTTGGACTTTCGCTTTGAAAATTTAAAAATTTCCTCCAGGGTGGCAGTGGTTGAGTGGAAAAGAGTCCAAGAAGTAGCACCTTTCACGGCCAAGATTGGCTAGATGAAAGCGCCTGGATGTTTGGCATTAAGTTTTGAATTCTTAAAAATTTTCTCCAGGGTTACCATGGTCAAGTGGAAAAGCGTCAAGAAGTAGCACTTAACCCAGCCAAGATCGGCTGGATGAAGCGCCTGGGCGTTTGGACTCAGGTTTTGAATATTTAAAAAATTTCCTCCAGGGTGGCAGTGGTTGAGTGGAAAAGAGTCAAGAAGTAGCACCTTTCACGGCCAAGATTGGCTAGATGAAGCGCCTGGATGTTTGGCATTAAGTTTTGAATTCTTAAAAATTTTCTCCAGGGTTACCATGGTCGAGTGGAAAAGCGTCAGAAGTAGCAGGTTTGAATATTTAACCCAGCCAAGATCGGCTGGATGAAGCGCCTGGACGTTTGGACTTTCGCTTTGAAAATTTAAAAATTTCTCCAGGGTGGCAGTGGTTGAGTGGAAAAGAGTCCAAGAAGTAGCACCTTTCACGGCCAAGATTGGCTAGATGAAGCGCCTGGATGTTTGGCATTAAGTTTTGAATTCTTAAAAATTTTCTCCAGGGTTACCATGGTCGAGTGGAAAAGCGTCAAGAAGTAGCACTTAACCCAGCCAAGATCGGCTGGATGAAGCGCCTGGGCGTTTGGACTTTCGCTTTGAAAATTTAAAAATTTCCTCCAGGGTGGCAGTGGTTGAGTGGAAAAGAGTCAAGAAGTAGCACCTTTCACGGCCAAGATTGGCTAGATGAAGCGCCTGGATGTTTGGCATTAAGTTTTGAATTCTTAAAAATTTTCTCCAGGGTTACCATGGTCGAGTGGAAAAGCGTCAAGAAGTAGCACTTAACCCAGCCAAGATCGGCTGGATGAAGCGCCTAGATATCTGGACTCAGGTTTTGAAAATTAAAATTTCCTCCAGGGTGGCAGGGGTTGAATGGAAAAGAGTCCAAGAAGTAGCACCTTTCCACGGCCAAGATTGGCTAGATGAAGCGCCTGGATGTTTGGCATTAAGTTTTGAATTCTTAAAAAATTTTCTCCAGGGTTACCATGGTCGAGTGGAAAAGCGTCCAAGAAGTAGCACTTAGCCCAGCCAAGATCGGCTGGATGAAGCGCCTGGACGTTTGGACTTTCGCTTTGAAAATTTAAAAATTTCCTCCAGGGTGGCAGGGGTTGAGTGGAAAAGAGTCAAGAAGTAGCACCTTTCACGGCCAAGATTGGCTAGATGAAGCGCCTGGATGTTTGGCATTAAGTTTTGAATTCTTAAAAATTTTCTCCAGGGTTACCATGGTCGAGTGGAAAAGCGTCAAGAAGTAGCACTTAACCCAGCCAAGATCGGCTGGATGAAGCGCCTAGATATCTGGACTCAGGTTTTGAATATTTAAAAATTTCCTCCAGGGTGGCAGTGGTTGAGTGGAAAAGAGTCCAAGAAGTAGCACCTTTCACGGCCAAGATTGGCTAGATGAAGCGCCTGGATGTTTTGGCATTAAGTTTTGAATTCTTAAAAATTTTCTCCAGGGTTACCATGGTCGAGTGAAAAGCGTCAAGAAGTAGCACTTAACCCAGCCAAGATCGGCTGGATGAAGCGCCTGGACGTTTGGACTTTCGTTTGAAAATTTAAAAAATTTCCTCCAGGGTGGCAGGGGTTGAATGGAAAGAGTCAAGAAGTAGCACCTTTCACGGCCAAGATTGGCTAGATGAAGCGCCTGGATGTTTGGCATTAAGTTTTGAATTCTTAAAAATTTTTCTCAGGGTTACCATGGTTGAGTGGAAAAGCGTCCAGAAGTAGCACTTAACCCAGCCAAGATCGGCTGGATGAAGCGCCTGGACGTTTGGACTTCAGCTTTGAAAATATTTAAAAATTTCCTCCAGGGTGGCAGGGGTTGAGTGGAAAAGAGTCAAGAAGTAGCCTTTTCACGGCCAAGATTGGCTAGATGAAGCGCCTGGATGTTTGGCATTAAGTTTTGAATTCTTAAAAATTTTCTCCAGGGTTACCATGGTCGAGTGGAAAAGCGTCCAGAAGTAGCACTTAACCCAGCCAAGATCGGCTGGATGAAGCGCCTAGATATCTGGACTCAGGTTTTGAATATTGAAAAAATTTCCTCCAGGGTGGCAGGGGTTGAATGGAAAAGAGTCCAAGAAGTAGCACCTTTCACGGCCAAGATTGGCTAGATGAAGCGCCTGGATGTTTGGCATTAAGTTTTGAATTCTTAAAAATTTTCTCCAGGGTAACCATGGTCGAGTGGAAAAGCGTCCAAGAAGTAGCACTTAACCCAGCCAAGATCGGCTGGATGAAGCGCCTGGACGTTTGGACTTTCACTTTGAAAATTAAAAAAGTTTCTTCCAGGGTGGCAAGGGTTGAGTGGAAAAGAGTCAAGTAGCACCTTTCACGGCCAAGATTGGCTAGATGAAGCGCCTAGATGTTTGGCATTAAGTTTTGAATTCTTAAAATTTTTCTCCAGGTTTACCATGGTCGAGTGGAAAAGTGTCAAGAAGTAGCACTTAACCCAGCCAAGATCAGCTGGATGAAGCGCCTAGATATCTGGACTCAGGTTTTGAATATTTAAAAAATTTCCTCCAGGGTGGCAGGGGTTGAATGGAAAAAAGTCAAGAAGTACCACCTTTCTCGGCCAAGATTGCCTAAATGAAGCGCCTGGATGTTTGAATTCTTAAAAATTTTCTCCAGGGTTACCATGGTGCAGTGGAAAAGCGTCAGAAGTAGTAGCACTTAACTCCAGCCAAGATCGGCTGGATGAAGCGCCTAGATATCTGGTAGTGCCGTCAGCTGATTGGCTGGTGTCTCAGTGTCGGCCTCAGATCGGCCCGGTTTAGAGGACATTGAGCGCCACCCTTGGTTACACTGAGCAGGTGGCCAGTGACACACACTTATCTGACTTATCTGCTTGTCTTGTTAGGATCAGACTAGATAAATTGATTGTTTGCACAGGGTGAGCAGGAGGGACACAGGAAGTGCAGGGAACAGCTTCCTGGTCGTCCTCCAGAAAGAGCAGAGGATCATGGACTGATGGTGAAGGTTTTGATCCTCTGCTCCAGTCTGTGAGGAGCTCTGTGTGGATGCTGGGGGAGCCACAGATCGATATGTTTAGTTTCTCTACAATTAGTGTAGAGAAATACGAGAAAAGTGTAAATAAGCAGAACACGATCTTAATAATTAATAATTAGTCTTAATAATTATTTATTCAGTTGATTGATTGCAGGCTGCCCTAGAGCCACTAAAATAATTGATTACATTGTACATTTTTTAATCAATGACAATAAATGATTCATAAATTATTGATTCGGCCTGAATTTTCTTTTTCATTTTTTTTTTTTTAAATATCATGCTGCTTATATTCGGGTTTTTCAAGTGTTGTATTCATGTGGCTATGATTATGAATGAATGATGAAGGGATTTCAGACAGTGGTCATCTGTCCAGAGAAGAGAGCCGAATGCTGAATGTGTGTTTTGGTCCTTGAGAGGGTTTGTCAAAATGAGTTTCACTGTAAATAAATGAACCTAATGGAGCACTGCTGAAGCTAATTTGGACGAATCGTTGACGGGTTGCATTGCATGATTAGTTCAAATAAACCTTAGAATAACTCTCCTATGTTAGTTTCGTGTGTTGTATGTTTTAGCTCAGTTTGAATACAATCATGTTTGATTTAAATCACCCTTCATCCTTGGCCCAATGTTTTATTAATGAACTAAGAACAAGTGCATAGAAAAGAAACTAAAACACAACACAAGTGTATGTTTGATGTCTTGAGGCAGCACAAACACACACACACGTTGCTACAATGTAAACTTTTAGTTCATGTGTGTTTTGTATTTAAAAATATCAGAACTAAAAATATTCATGTCAGGATTTCCAGGGTTAAAAACACATTGTTGACTCCTTATACTGGAACACAAGATTGATTCAGTAAAACCAAAAACTGGCAACCCTGATTAATCTGATCCTAATAAATTATACACATTGTTGTGAATTTGACTAGTTTTACCCTTTTCCTAATTCATTTTTCTTTGAACTACATCTCCCACAAATCCTAGTAATTCTCCTTTAAGATCAACTTCAAATATGGCACACTACATTACCCATATTCCCCCTGGTTGAGGTCTATAAATAGACCTCACTTCCTTCCTTTGTCCCCTTTTGTTTTGACCTTGGTAGAGGTGTGGGTGTTTGAATGGGCACCCAACCATGTCCTTGAATACTTTCCTTAGGGATGTGATAAGTAAATTTGTTTGGTAATTTGTATTGTTTGAATTTGTTCATTTCACTTTAGATATTTAATCCTTATGTGGATTGAGTAAATAATGTTTATTGTAGTTGTTTATAAGTTTAATTTTCTTTTTATATTGTTTGTAGTGACCGAAAAACCATCCTTTTCATTCTGTCTATCCTGTTAACTCATCATGTTCATCGTGGTAGTCCTGCACTGTGACTTTGTTGACTGCGTCTTATGCTGATTGCTAAAGATTTGATTCTTCTCATCAATGGAATAAAAGAAAGCAAAGGACTGTCACTGCTTACAGTGTTTTAATCAGACACACCACCAAGTTTCTACAATTTAACGAACCTTGAATATTTAACATCTAATATTCTTCACATACTGTTGATTAATCATATACGTCAACTGATTACTTTATTTAGTGTATATATATATCTATTATGCATTTATTTTGTGATCCACTCATTCACGTCACATGACTTTTATTAAATAATAACCAAAATAATCTGTTCATAGTTTAAACACCTTTTGAAATTTTAATCCCATCTGAATAGAACGATCGAACTTCATCTAACTTCAATCTCCATTCTTTCTTCATGGTATATTTGTATGGGATTTTTTTTCTTGTTTTGAGATCCTTTCTTTATTTGGATTTCATCAATATTTCGGATTAACGTTAGGGTTTACTAATACGTTTTTATCGTTTTTCAACATCATCGCCACTGTCGCACCTCGGACTACATTTCCCATCAGCCTTTTCACGGTCAAACCGCACCTCATTCACGCACATTAAAGCCACTCTCACACATCTAGTCTTGATTTGCCCCGACTATGGTTTCTGAGTGGTTTCTCTGTCTGTTTCCTGCCTAGTTTCTCATTGACCTCGGATTGTTTTCGTTTAGTGATTGTTCTCTGCCTGCCCCGACCTCTGCTTAGATTTCACCTCTGCTTTGCTCCTTGAATTTAGTTTGCTGCTGTTCCAGCCTGCTTGTGTTACTTTTTAATAAAAAGCAGCAAGTGGAGCCCACTTCTTCTTCTGTGTGGAATCTTTCAATCAAAGTGGACTAATTCATAATATGTTGTTCTTTACCATTCAAAATTTTAAGAAAGCATACACATTTCTTTCATACGCTTCAATTTTCTGCTGATACAGAATTCCAAATCTTGCCAAAACAATCTTGAGTGAATACAATGAAAAAAAAGATGCAAAATAGTTTTATTTGGTAAAAGTCAGTATATGACAACAAGTACCCATGGGAATTAACTAACTGTCTTACTAAAATACTACCTTCCTTCAACCAATGATGGAATAAGTATTAGTTTTTAAATAGCACGTCCTTGAATCAGTGTTTTCTAATGAAAAAGTGCTTTTACAAACACTAATAATAAAAAAGGTGACAGTTCTTTGGGAAAAATCGTATAAAAGTCACTGGTTAACCAGTCTTTATTCTTTAATAAGTTACAGCTCTCTTAACTCTTCAATGTTGAGTTCTTTATCAAGGCCCAAAAGGTGTCTGGTTTTTTACCCTTTTCCTAACCATAAATGCTCCTATTGCTTTATCCTCGTAGATTTTATTTGATTCAGTTTGAAAAAAAAAAAAAATCGAATTTTAGTAATATCTCTTACTCAATGTTTTTCTTTTTCGTTTTTGTTTCTAATTTTCTTTATAAATAAAGGCTGTCCTCATATCAAACTTCACTAATTCCCAATATTTTTCCATGCGACTTTTTCTAAATCTGCAATTATTCTATATTTTTCAATAATAGTTTTTATTTTCAAGCAGGTTTGCGAACAGGTTTGATGACGCTGAAGATACTGAAAGCTGATTGGCCTGCTGACAACTATCGGTTAAATATGTGGAAAATAGCCGAAATCAATTTATCCAGAGCTCAAAATAACATCTCTGATTTATGCCTTTATTAATACATCTCGCAAATTAATATTAAAAGTTCACAAAATGCAACGCTAACGATAAATGCGTGCTCTCGCGCTGTTGCGTTCACGCACGCGTGGCGTCGGGCGTAAATATATCGTAAATTGAATTGTGGTTTCTATAGCGACGCGTGTTACCGTATAATTCTTCACATATAAACACAAAATCCATAAATATCTGCTGGTTGAGAGACGAGGCGATTTCAGAGACTTTTGAAGATCCTTAACTGCTGAGATTGAGATTTTCAATGGAGTTCAGATCGAGAGGAGACTTTTATTTTAGAGTAGTAGCGTTTAAAGGAAGTTTTTATTGTTCTCTTATTTCAGATTTCTTCCTATTTATTTATTTTCTTTCTTTCGTTGTTCCTTCCCTTTTCCCTTTTTTCTTCCTTTAATTAATTAATTAATTACATTTTATTGATTTATTGGGTTTGGAGGAGTGTGAGCGCTCATATGAGTGAAAGACGTGGTGAGTGTTTTAATTTTGGTTTTATTATTGGTATGTTATGCTGTGATGTTCATTGTTTGACTGAATGAATGTGAAACACGTGTTTAATTCTCTGTCACAATTATAATGCTGAGGAAACTACAGAGCTGCTCAAAATGCATTTCAAGACCAAATAGAGAGTTTAAAAATGTAAAGGAACAGGATGTGACCAGTGACATTGGTTGATTATTGAAGGCTGTAAGTGTCTGATGTGTGAAATATTGCAGCCTCCGGCCGCTCCAGATCCCAGGAGAGCTGCTGTCTCTCAGGCAATGCTGCTCAGGAGGTTGGGAGACGCGGCTCTGGCGAAGGCGCTCGGGGACCGCTGACAAACCCAAACCAGCCTTGGAGCCAAGAGCTGCCTGGGTACATCGCTCCTCTGCCGTCCAGAGTTGCTTGCGTTTCTGTGTCCACAGATCAGCCTCACGGGAAGAGAGCGACAGAGCGGCAGCCAGGAGGATGAGGAGTCCGTCTCCCCCTCTTACAGAAGAGCTTGCCAGCGCTCCGCAGAGGTCAGAGTGCACTTAAAACACCTCACCACTCACTAAACGAGTTGTCACGTTACAGTAAGGTTCAGTTACAGGTGCAGATGCGCAGCTTGTTTTCTGTTAAAGAGGTTTCTTGTGATCTTGTGTGTTGCAGAAGCGTATGTGAAGGGCCCATTGCTGGGCGAGGTGGATTCGGCTCGGTGGTGCGCTGGGACCCGCAGGTCTGATGGACTGCCAGTAAGACTTTTTTCTCACCTCCCTCAGTTAAACGGCCTTTAGAAATGTTGCTGTGCGATAAACGTGGTCGGTGATAAGTAGTCAGCGTGGTCTTCATCTGTCTACAGGTGGCCATCAAGCACGTCTCTAAGAGAGGAACACCTGAGCCTGAGAGTCGTGAGTTCAGAGCCGATCTGTTGCTCTGTTTTGCTCTGCTTGAGCGCTGGATATAACGCAGCGCTTGT